>NT_166299.2:639642-692816 GCF_000001635.26 Mus musculus | reverse complement strand
GAATTCACAACTGAAGACTCTCCAATTACTGGAAACCACTTAAAGAAATGTTCAAAGTCCTTAGTGATAGGAGAAATGCAAATCAAAATGACCCTGAGATTCCATCTTACAGCAAACAGAATGGCTAAGATCAAAACCTCAGGTGACAACACATGTTGGAGAGGATGCGGAGAAAGAGGAACACTCCTCCATTGCTGGTGGGATTGCAAACCGGTACAACCACTCTGGAAATCAATGTGGACTTTCCTCAGAAAATTGGAAATAAATAGGTCTGAAGTCCCCGCAATACCATTCTTGGGAATATACCCAAAAGGTGGCCCACAATGTCACAGGGGCATGTGTTCCACTATATTCATAATGGCCTTATCTGAGATAGCCAGAAGCTGGAAACAACCCATATGTCCCATGACAAATGAATGGATACAGAAACTGTGGTTCATTTACACAATGGAATATTAGTCAGCTATTAAGAATGAATACATCCTGAGTTTTTTAGGCAAATGGATGGAACTAGACATTATTATCCTGAGTGAGGTAACTCAGATCCAAAAGGACATGCATGGTATAGACTCAATAATACGTGGATATTAGTCATAAAAAAGTCCAGAAAACCCAAGATACAGCCCACAGAACTCAAAAAGGTCAACAAGATGAAGAGTCAAAGTGAGGAGGACTGAAGCCCTGAGGGACAGGAGAAAGAATGGAAACAGGCAACCTTGGGAAGGAGGAGGTTTGGGGACCCTTCAGAATGTACTATAGACCTGGGAGGTGAGATACTCTAGAAACCCAAAAGGAGGGATTAAATGCCCTACAGTGACAGGAAAGAACTTTTGGAACCCACCTCGGGCAGAGAGACAGGGCATTGAGTGAGGGATGGGGTTGCTATCCCACAGTCAAAATTCTGACCCAATTCTGAATGTACTATAGACCTGGGAAGTGAGATACTCTAGAAACCCAAAAGGAGGGATTAAATGCCCTAGAGTGGCAGGAAAGAACTTTTGGAGCCCACCTCGGGCAGACAGACAGAGCATTGAGTGAGGAATGGGGTTGCAATCCCACAGTCAAAATTCTGACCCATAATTGTTTCTGTCTGAAAGAATTACAGTGATGGAAATGGAGAAGGGCCTGAAGAAAGGAAGATCCAATAACAGGTCCAAAGTAGGATCCCAAAGTTGCCAAACAGTTCCAAAGTTGCCTGTTTCCATTCTTTCTGCTCTCCCTTAGGGCTTCAGTCCTCTTACCCCACGCAATATCAGATTATAATTCCACCCAAACCTGTCACCTTTCAAGGGGAGGCCCCAGGCCTAACATTAAACCTGAGGCAATGGAGCAATCACAAAGACTATCATGTTCACCAGTGTAGTAGTGACAAGTAGGTAACAGAAACTTTACTGGTTTGAATTAAGGTCAGCCTACAAAAGAAATACAGACATGGCACTGGAAGATCAGGCCGAAAAAGTGAATTTATAACTGACATACTGCTATATGTAGAAATATGGAAATGCATTTAAATTGTTGGTGCTTTCAGCCTAAGTCAGACAAACATGAACTGTGGAGGGAAACTGCCAATTCAGAGAGAGCTGAATAAAAAGCCAGTAGTGGGGAAAAGGCAACACTGTAAAAGAAGGAGGAAGTGGAGTTATGGAAATCCATGCTGTCATTTACCATGGAACATGGAATTATGAATATATGACAGCATGAATACCCATCCAAAACCTTCCTCAGAACATACATGAAACACAAGGATAGGATGAAAACATGAATAACAAGGGATGAGACAGAGATAGAAGAGATGGTAACTGTGTAAGCACTCTGGGACACATCATGTGCAAAGGCCATTAACCTGAAAACGCAAGCACTAGGGGATTTAGAGAGCACAGATTAGAGTAAACTCTAGGAGCTCTGTAATATCTGCAATACCAAAGAAACCAGATAATGCAAATACTCTACCAGAATGGTTCTCTGTGAATATTCTAACAATTGTAATATGCATGAAATGAATATAATCCCTAATTCATGTGATGGAAAATTTACTGACAACAGGAATTTCTGTAAAACAGAAATTGGAGATGCAGGGAAAAATACATTGCTGTCATAAATTTACAATATGTATAACTTGATGCCCTGGGCATTTGTAGACAGACAGTATCAAGTGTGTAATAAAAATGGGCATAGGAATACATGAATTTTCAGGGAGTAATGAGGACATTTTTCAAAGTATGTCACTTTATGATTCTTACCTGTGACATACAGGCTGAGTATTGTTGTCATTTCTACCAGAAACAGACCATAAATTTCTGCTCCAGTGACAGATGTTGTACTTTAAATTCAAAAGGAAGAAATACATAAAATGAATGTGTATCGTGGAATTGTTTTGTCTAACTATATAACAGGAAAAGCACATCTTCCATTTCATGGAGACTGAACAAGAGCTCATTCTAGAATGAGAAGAATAACCCATGGGTTTACATACTTCCACCATGAAGTCAATATGAACACTAGGGCTTCGACTTTAAATCTTGCAACTGACATTACCTTAAATACACACCTGATTCTAAATAGACACAATTCCACAAGCTTAAGCCTTCCAGTCAAAGTTTACTATCACTTGTTTCATCACATCTGTTTTAAAGTAGATAAACTCAAAGAGCAACATGCAGTGTTCAAACATTGGGACTCTTGAGTACTAGAACGCCATAGCATTCTAGCCTAGCATTCCCTAGGATTGTCTCTCAGAAATTGGATTCCTGTACTCCCACCTGTATCTGCCTATTGTCACATCTAAGTGCTGTAACAATGTTTATCTCTTTCCAGCTGTCTTGTCCTAGCCCTTACCATCAAAAGAGGTGATATTATATTAGCATACAGTAGTACTAAATATTTATCCATAGCTTAGAATCAGGAGAGCATGGAAACATATTTTTCAAGCCCTGAGAGAAAATAACTGGCAACCGTAATGTTAAATTCAGAAAAGCGGCTACAAGTATTGACAGTGTAAAACATTTATTTGAACATAGTATTTAAGTATCTTATATATATATAAGATTAGACACCTTTTTACTCAAAAACCTACATAGAAAATAAAATAATGAAAATATGCAAAAAGAATAAGACATAAAATTTTCATGAGAACTTCGGAAATAAGACATTTTTTGGTGAGGAATGAATGAATATAAGAAAACTAGGAAATATTCCTCATGTTCTACATAGTAAAGCTCTCTCTCATACAAAGAATGGAGAAAATATGAGCCATATTTTTGCCATTCACAATGCCCGCAAACCTTCTAGATTGCAAATGCTAAGTAATACAGTCTCACAAAGAACAGATTTTCATTGACCAATCACCAAAGAAGTTCACAATGAAACTCTTGGTAGAAGTCAGAATAGATAGCACAGCTATCTACATAATGAAGACTATTATTTGTGAATCTTGGTTTTCAGTTAGGGAAGAAATTCTGCCAAACAAAACTATTGTGTAGGGATATTCAAGCCTGTTCTGACTTAGGGTGTGGTTCAGCACAAGGCACACAACTTTCATCACTGTGGTTGAATACAAGCAAGCCTTTAGGATTTGCTTTAATCCCAAGTAACGAAAGTACATTTACTAAGTAGAAGGAGGTACACATGTTTGAAAGTGTTGTCTAATTGAATGGCAGAAAATGTGAAATATCAGAGAAAAATCTTAAAGAACAGGATATGCCCAACACTCCTGAGGTGAGAGAGGAAGGGGAAGCTACTTAAGGGAGAGAAAGACAGTACAGGAAGAAGAGAATGGTAAAGGAATACAGTAGAGTGCATGGGCAGCAGTACAGTAGAGTTGAGAGAGTAGAGCCACAGTGAGGGAGAAGGACACAGTTTTACAGAGTCAGATTGAAGAGGGAACATGCTAGGCACGGACAAAGACAGAATGAGTAGGAGAAAGAGAAGGAGCCAGAAGATTTAAAAATGAGATTGCTACAGTTAATTTAAGGCCAAGCAGAGCAATTCAGTGTCTGAGAACCAGGCTGAATGAGTCAGCTGGGAGAGTAGTTTGAGCCTGAACAGCTGAGTTGAACCATCCAGTTAAGAGTTGAAATGAGGCTGGGCAGTGGTGGTGCATGCCTTTAATCCCAGCACTTTTTTAAGTTCCAGGCCAACCTGGTCTTCAAAGTGAGTCCAGGGCAGCAAGGACTCTACACAGAGAAACCCTGTCAGGAAAACAAAATAATAATAATAATAATAATTTTTTTAAAAGAAAAGGAGTTGAAAGGAACAAACAAGAAAGAGGGAGCTTAATCAGCAGAAAATCTCAGAGGCTGAAAACACTCAAGGACTACATAAGATTATTTAGAGGCTAGAGGCTTACAGGACTAGGCCATGGTAATTAGACAGAGGCAGTCAGCCTCCCAGACAATAATTATAATAGGAGAATAAAGGTTAGTTTTACAGTCCTGTGGAAAATCTAATACCACTCACTATAAAAGCTTTCTAGAGTGTAAGAAGAGAAGAAACACACCTCAGAAAACAAATGGAAAGAGACTTGAAACTAAACCAAACAGTCCAGAAAAGGCAGGAAAGTGATTATTCCATCCTTTTTTTACATTTTTTATTTGATATTTTGTTCATTTACATTTCAAATGTTAAACACTTTCCTAGTTTCCTCTCCAAAAATTCCCTATCCTATTGTGACTTTCCCCCACCCCCACCCGGCTAACCAACCCACCTTCTCCAGCTTCCCGGCCAAGGTGTTCCCCTTTACTCTGGCATAGAACTTTCACAGGATCAAGGGCCTCTCCTTGCATTGATGACCAACTAGGCCATCATCACCTACATATGTAGCTAGAGCCATGAGTCCCACAAGGTGTTTTCTTTGGTTGGTGGTTTAGTCTCAAGGAGCTCTAGGGATATTGGTTAGTTCCTATTTTTGTTCCTACTATGGGGCTGTATTCCCCTTCAGGTCTTTGGGTAATTTCTCTAGCTCTTTCATTGGGGACTCTCTGCACTGTCCAATGGATGACTGTGAGCACCCACTTCTGTATTTGTCAGGCACTTATAGAGCCTCTCAGGAGACAGCTATATCAGCCTCCTGTCAGCAAGCTCTTGTTGGTATCCACAATAAAATAAGGCCAAATTCAACAAACTGTATCAGTGTGAACACAAGTCAAGGACTTAAACTTGTGTAGACTGGACCGAAGATGTGATTTAGAGAGCAAGTGCATCTTCTGGAGAAGAACAACTCAGATCAGACCATCCACTCTGTCAACAAATATTGTGGATGGACTCTCCGGTGGTAGCATTCAGTGTCCAGAAACTGCTATGCGGACTGGGGCAGGATGCAGAGTTATCAATGGCCATACCCAGATTTGTATCCTGTGTGCTACAATCTCAATCTACCAGGCAAGGCATGGCCGCCAGTATCATAGTGGCAAGGCTACCTGTGGCTAACAAAAGGGTTTCCTGTTCAAGCTGAGGCCAGCTCCTCAGGAGAAACATACATAGACTAAACAGAGAATCTGGCTAAAATCCAATAAGGAAGGTCACAGGCCCTGGGAGGGAATCCAGGATTGACATCTGCTTCATGTGTAAATGGCCCTTTTCAAACACATTAACTGATGCTGATTTCAGTCTGGGTAAAAGAAACTTTGATTTCAATGGGCAACAGCAATTTCCCAGCATCAAAATTAATTAAATATTGACATGAAGTGACAGCTGACAGCACTGCCTACCATGGGAAATCCATATCATCACATCTAATATTCTTAGTGAAATCTTTCAGAATCATTAATGAAATAGAAGCTGGCAAAACCAAATTCATGTCCTCTTTGTACTGGCAGGTGAGCCCCACCCCACCCCTTGTTCAAAGCCTCTAACACACCTGGATCCTTCGATAGAGTCTCCTTGGCCTTTACCATCTAGGGCTCTTAGATTTGATTTATATTTATGCAGATTTGGCTGAGAAAATGGAGACCTGAAAATGGGAAAATGTCATTCAAAAAGAATCTGGACCTTTTCATGTGACAAAAATGAAAGATGCCAACACCAGGTGAAAGGATAAACATGAAGGAAAGAGAAGATGTCATGAGAATGTCTCTTTTTACCCTGAGGATTTCAGTTTACCCTAGAGTCAGTCACACAGTTAACACACAGAGTCCTTTTCTCAGAATCACTGAAAACAAGGAAGAATGTAAGAAAACTATTGTGACATGCAGGATCCAAACCGTTGAACTTCTCCAACAAGAGATCGCTGAAAAAAGCCCTGAATGCAGGGTCTAAGCATTACCACACCTGCAAGACCTCCACAGTGCAGCACTCAACAAACCATGACTGTGTGGGGGCAAAGTGCTTTTCATGAAACAAGGAGTCATTTTTCTTAAGAAAGTGGGCAATTATAATTATTTCAAAGGTGCTGTTTAATTTTGTCCTAATCCATAGTTAAGTTTTCTATTTATAAAAATAGCTTGGCCTAGAGTCATCCTCTCACAGCATGCTGGGCTGAACCTTGGAGGATTCAAGAATTCAGGAGGAAAGGCTAACTGGAGTAACTATTAACATATCAATGAAGACAGGGTTTGGGATGGTGCTTTCTTGACTCCTGGTTAACTCTTGGCCTGACCCTCTATTCTCCTTCTTATCTTCAATTCCCTTCCCCCCACCTGATGAACTGGTTCAGTCTGGACCCAAAGAGTTAACTCTGAATGCTTTCTCCCTCATGCTGAAATGCCAAAAATTAACCCCACCACCAGCCCAAGAACCAGGTATCTTCTTGCAGCTCTGCAGGTTGCATGTCTTAGGAAAATAATAAAGCCTCACAGAAAACGACAAGGGCTTATAAAACCGGCAGTAGGAAGTGATCAAAGTCCATCTCTTGGTCAAGATGTAATATTTTAAAAAGCTTTCCAACATTGTAGAATTGTTTTTCTCTGACAACACTCAGGGTTAACAGAACCTACTATATATCTTCTCCTCAATTGTACATTGCTGCAATCCTGTCTTCATGTTTCAATGAAACCTAAGGGGTAACATTAATAACTAAGACTATGAAGATGCATCTCTGGATGCTGTATTTACATCAAAGACTACATATACCTCAGTGTGAAACTAATGGAGAGTATAACTTTGTTAGGTTAATGTTAATATTTACAGCCATATGATGGTGCTTTATAATGTAAATTTTCCAATTCAATCAAATCTCCACCGATCCCCCTTATGACAAATATCTACATGCTCTCTCAGGATGCCTACCCAGTTCCCTGGAGAAAGGGAAATGAAATGGCAAATGGAGGAACAGGGGAGTTAAGAAAGCATGAACGAATTTGAATTACAGGAGCTTTATAAAGGCTTTTGCAAAGACAAACCTCCTGGTATACAAATTCCAGATGCAGCCAAGGATCTACAAGGATACTTTAGAAAAATATTCTGGCAACCATAAAATTGATTAAAACATCACCATGAACCCAATTCACAGGATCTCAAACTTCCTGACAATGGTAAGATATCCACAACAGAATTGTGAGAGTAGCGACAGAAAATGCACCCTTGCTCCACAAGCCTGCCCTGCTCCTGCCCATTTCCCAGCCCAACAGCTCCTCTGACCTGGAAGGTGACAGGACCAGCTGCTCAATGTCCTAGGAGGCCAGCACAGCAACTGCAGCTTAAGGAAGTTTTCAGGTTCTGCAAATACTAGACACTAGTCTTCCTCCAGAACTTCCTGACCACGAGGCAGCCAAGGTACAAGGAGAATGATGAAAAGGAGGAACATCCTGTCATTTCTGCCTGGTTCCTCAGAGCCCCTCCTTCTGAACCTGCCCAATATTCAGCAGCTTCCTGCAATTCTTCTAAGCCCACCTACTTTAGGACCTTTTAATTAATTAGCTTCCCAGTTCTTCACAGCAATTTTTATTGTTTTGGATTTTTAATTGCTTGCTTACTTAATTCATTGAGTGATTGGTTGATTCTTTGTTTTTATTTGGTCTTTTTCTTAAACTTATCTAATCATGCATGAAGCCCACCCTCCCCAGCAGGATCCACTCCTCCAACTCTGTTGCAGGCTGCCTTTCACACAACTTCTCTGGACCCACTCTGCACAGCTTCCCCACAATGTTGCTGCCAGACTAGACCAGAGCTGGATGTACTAGGACACTGCACCTGGGTTCTGAGAGTTTTACAAAATCAGACTGAAGAGAGAACATGCTAGGAACAGGTAAAGACAGAATGAGCAGGAGAAAGAGAAGGAGCCAGAAGACGAGAAAAGACTTCTACAGTAAATTTAAGGCCAAGTGGAACAATTCAGTGTCTGAAAGAAGAACTCAGCTCACAGAAGAGTTTGAGCTGGAAAAATTGAATTGAATCAGCCAGGTAAGCATTGAGAAGGAATAAGAAGGTGGGGGGAGGAGGGGCTTATTCAGCAGCAAAGTTCAGAGGCTGAAAACACATCAGGCCTAGATAATACTGTATGGAGACTAGAAGCTTACATGACTAGGCCTAGGTTAAAAGATGTAGGCAGGAATCCTCCCAAATTACACTGACAATAGGAGAATGAAACTTACTTATACAGCCCTGTGGTGAAAAGTAGACACTGCTCAGTATAAAAGCTCTCAAGGATAGAAGGGAAGAAACATACCTCAGAAATAAGGCAAACAGACTCAAAACTAATGCAACCAGTACAGAGAAGGTCAACAATAATTATTCCACTCTAATGGGGACTAATGCAACACAGAGCATCAATAAGACCACAGGTCAAGGACAGGAAAACATTTAGAGTGGACAGAATAGGTGATTCAGAAAGCAAGTAGACCTTCTGGAGAAAACCACCTCATATCAGACCATTCACTCTCAGCAGACATCTTACATACCGTGGTGGGAACTTTCATAGTGACAAAAACTGCTAGGCAAATTGGGGCAGGAAGCAGAGTTATCCATATCATACTCAGGTTTTCTACCTGCTTGCTACAATCTGAATCTGCCAGACAAGACATGGAAATTTTTATGATACTAGCAAGAATATCTGTGGGTAACAGAATTTTTTCTGGTTCAAGCTCCACAAGGAAAAAAATACATAGGATACAGTGAAAATCTGCCTGAAAATTCATAAGGAAGGTCACAGGCCCTAGGAGGGAATCTACTGCTGACATCTGCTTTATGTATAAATTGGCCTTGTCACACCCATAGCCTGATGCTGCTTTCAATTTGGATAAAAGAAACTTTGATTTCAATGGGCAGCAGCAATTTCCCAGGATCAAAATTAATTAAATATTGACATCAAGTGACAGTTGACAGCACTGCCTTCCATGGTAAATCCATATCATCACATCTAATATTATTCTTTTCCAGAATCAATAAGGAAATAGAATCTGACAAAATCAAATTCATGTCCTCTTTCTACTAACAGGTGAGCCCAACTCCACGCATTGTTCAATACCTCTAACATATCTGGATCCTTTGTGAGAGTCTCCTTGACCTTTAACCTTCTAGTGCTCTTAATGTTGATTTACAGTTATGGAGATTTGACTGAGCATATGGAGACCTGAAAATGGGAAAATATTGTTTAGAATGAACATGGAACTGTTCATGGAACAAAAATGAAAGATGTCAATACCCGAGAAAAGGATAAACATGAGGAGAAGATATCAAGAGAATACCTACTTTTCTCTGAGTATTTCATTTACCCTAAAGATGTGAGAGTCAGTCACACAGTTAACACACATACAGAGTCTTTTTCCAAGCAACACAGAAGAGGAGGAGGGAAGACTGGAAGAAAATTATTCTGATCCAGAATTCAGACAGTAATCCAGTAAGTAAGAGTTCAAAATTATTCAAAAGATGCTGTCTAATTTTGTCTTAATCCATAGTAAAAGCCGGGCAGTGGTGGCACACTCCTTTAATCCCAGCACTTGGGAGGCAGAGGCAGGCAGATTTCTGAATCCGAGGCCAGCTTGGTCTACAAAATGAGTTCCAGGACAGCCAGGGCTACACAGAGAAACCCTGTCTCGGAAAAAAATTAAAAAACAAACAAAAAAAAAAAAACACAAAAAAATCCATAGTAAATTTTCCACTTATTAAAATATCTATTCCTGAAAGCATCACTGCACAGCATGCTGGGCTGAACCTTGGAAAAATTCAAAGAAATTCAGGAAGAATGGCTACCTGGGGTACCTGTTAACATATCAATGAAGTCATAGTTGGATAGGGGCTTTCTTGGCTGCTGGTGATCTCTTGACCTGCCCCTCTATCCTCCATCACATCCTCAATTCCCCTCCTCCACCTGATGGTCCTTTTCAGTCTGGACCCAACCAGATATCTCTGAATGTTTTCTCCCTCAGACTGAAATGACAAAAATTAACCTCACCACCAGCCCAAGAAACAGGTATCTTCTTGAAGTGCTGCGGGTTGCATGTCTTAGGAAAATAATAAAGCCTCATAGGAAACTACAATGGCATATAAAATGCCTGTAGCATGTGACCAAAGTCTATTTCTTAGTAAGGATGTATTATTTGATAAAGCTGGCCCACATGGTGGAATTGGTTTTTCTCTGGTGACACTCAGGGTTAACAGAACCTACTATATATCTTCAAGTCTGATAATCTGTCTCACACACATTCTCTATGAATGATTATTATTCACCTTACTTCATTTTCTTTTCAGGGTCTTTTTTCTTCTTTTCTTTTCTTTTTTTTTTGTATTTATAACCACCTATTAAATTCAATTTTCATATCCTATGTTGTCCTCATTTCCTTAAGGAAATTTTTCCTCGCAAGTACCTTGCTGCAATCCTGTCTTCATGTTTTATTCAAACCTAAGGTGTGACATTAATAACAAAGCATATGTAGACACATTTCTCAAAGATGTATTTACATCAAAGAATACATATACCTCTGTGTTCAGCTAATGGAGAATATAACTTTGCTTGGTTAATGTTAATATTTACAGCCATATGATGGTGCTTTATAAGGAATATTTTCTAATTCTATCAAATCTGCACTGGTCCCCATATGACAAATATCTACAAAGCTCTCTCGGGATGCCTACTCAGATTGCAGGAGAAAGGGAAATGAAATGGCAAATGGAGGAACAGGGGAGTTAAGAAAGCATGAATGAATTTGAAATTGAGGAGCTTTATTAAGGCCTTTGCAAAGACAACCCTCCCGGTATACAAACTCCAGAGAGGGCCAAGGATCTACAGGGTTGTTTTAGAAAAATATTCTGGCAACCATAAAATCAATTAAAACATCACCATAAACTCAATTTACAAGATCTCAAACTTCCTGATAATAGTAAGATATCCCCAACAGAATTGTAAGAGTGGCGACAGAAAATGCACCCCTGCTCCACAAGCCTGCCCCGATCCTACCCATTTCCCAACACAAGAGCTCCTCTGACCTGGCAGGTGACAGGACCAGCTGCTGAATATCCTAGGAGGCCAGCACAGCAACTGCAGCTTAAGGAAGTTTTCAGGTTCTGCAAACACTAGGCACTAGTCTCCCTCCATGACTTCCTGACCACGAGGCAGCCAAGATACATGGAGAAGGCTGGAATTGCGGAACTTCCTGTCACTTGCTCCTGGTTCCTCAGAGCCACTACTTCTGGACCCGCCCAATACTCACCAGCTTCCTGCCATTCTTCTAAGTGTACCTCCTTCAGGACTTCCTAATTAATTAGCTTCCCAGTTCTTCAGAGCAATTTTTGTTGGTTTGGATTATTGCTTGCTTACTTGCTTGCTTGCTTGCTTGCTTGCTTGCTTACTTACTTAATTCATTGATTGATTTTTTGATTGATTGATTCTTCGTTTTATTTTGTCTTTTTCTTAAACTTATCTAATCATGCAGGAGGCCCACCCTCCCCATCAGGAACCACTCCTCCAACTCTGTTGTGGAAACACAACTTCTCAGGACCTACTCTACTCAGCTTCCCAAAAGGTTGCTGCCAGACTAGACCAGAACTGAATGTAGTAGGACACTTCACCTGGGTTCTGAACCCTTCAGATACAACGGATCCTGCCTAACTTCTCACATTGTGAGTCTAGCCTCCTGGGCTAAAAATGCACACAATTAAGCAGTCCCTCTGAATTCTGATGCTCAATACCCAAAATAAAGTAAAACTAAGACAAAATGTCTTTGGCTCAAACTATCAACTGTGTATGTATCTTAGAAAGAGAGCAATTTACATGATATCCTAGGTAAAGAATTGAAAACCCAGGGTCATGATCAAATAGATCAAAGTGTGTAAGCCATATATATCAACTGAAAGAGGACAGGAACAAAATGATTCGTGGGCAAGAGAATAATAGCAAATGCCTGAAGGAAAGGAGGACAACATAGGATATGAAAATTGATTTCAATATGTGCTTAGAAATAAACAAGGAAAAGAGCCTGAAAAGAAAATGCAGTAAGGCAAATAATAATAACTCATAGACAATGTGTGGGAGACAGATTATTAGACTTGGACAAAAGGTAGAGGAGATGGATACCTTAGTTAAAGAAAATGATGAATTAAAGTGATGTTAGGTTTAGGCAAATATTTACTGCTTGAAGTGTGAGGCAATAAGAAAAATCCCTTATAAAAGTGTCTAGATTTTTGTCAAAAGAAAGAACAAAGAAATGAAAGAAGGAGGGAAGAGAAGAAGGAAGGAAGGAAAGAAGGAAGGAAGGAAGGAAGGAAGGAAGGAAGGAAGGAAGGAAGGAAGGAAGGAAGGAAATAGAGAGAGACCTACAATACATACTGCACTGTTTAGCCATTTGTTCATAGAAGATTCCCTGATTGTGCTCTATAATACTCTATGTATACTCATGCATATCTTCATAGGCTGGGGAAAGCAGACTCGAGAATTACCCAATTCCCCTTAGAGAATATGGCTGGAAGTCAACTCTTTTCGTGAAAGTAATGAGTTCCAGGATTCTCTTGTGACCTCTGAGGTTCAAAACCTGTTGTGATGCGTGTTAGGTTAAAATGGATTCTAGGCCAGCATGGAAGTGAGAGCTCAGAAGCACAAGCCCAGACCTGATGGTCTTTCTTTAGAGAACAGGGTTCTGAGCCCATGGACACCTTTCAGAATGCAGGGCTACTTGTTACCCATTGTGGTGACTTTTATATTTTCCCATATTGTGCTTATGCAAAAAAAAAAAAAGAGAGAGAGAAAAATTATGTCACAAGTTAATTGATTCTGCATATGTGAACAGATTAAACACACTGGTGATTAATAATGCATCTGAGTTAAGGAAAGAATCAATAGCCTTTCCCTCAGAGGTAATTTAACTAACTGTGAGTCCAAAGTTGAATTCGCTACTTCCTCTTATCTGAGCCTTCCATCCTGCGTGTCTATTCAGTTAATTTAAATCTGAAACTTGTGGAATACTGCTTGTGTATCTCTTTCTTCCTGTGTGTCTGCCTTCTGTCTCCGTGTTTGTGTCTATCTGTGTACTCTGTATGTATGTCTGTTGACATTTTTTCTCTCCATTGCTGGTCTTAAGAAAGACCTTTGCAATATTTTCAGGAACATCAAGAAAACCCCATTACATGGGGAAGGGATGGTATAGTATACAGAAATCTTTAACAGAGTTTTAAAAAGGATGAGGTAACTGGCTCCAAGTGATTACAGATATCACCTTTTATCAATCAGTACACATAATGGTATATTCATTTTGGAAGGTTGTGCTAAGCCTCTGCATTTCATGATTTCAGCAAATGACACTCAGGCAGTTTCTGGACATGCCTTGAAAAAGTACATAAATTACCATTGTATCAATAAATTATCTTTGCACCAATGCATCACATTAGGTTTTAAAAGTTAATAACAAGAGAAATACAAGGAAAATAATGTTTGTTTTTACATGGTTCTTTGAAAAAAAATGCAGGCCGGGCGTGGTGGCGCACACCATTGATCCCAGCACTCGGGAGGCAGAGACAGGCGGATTTCTGACTTCGAGGCCAGCCTGGTCTACAAAGTGAGTTCCAGTACAGCCAGGGCTACACAGAGAAACCCTGTCTCGAACCATCCCCCCCCCCAAAACAAATGCTAAACCATAAAGTTGAATACACAGTAGAACTGCAGTTTTAAATCTTAAATATCTTCAAATTGCATTAACTATGGTTGTAAGGTCCAAGAAAAATCACCATCTATTGGAAGGTAAGAACTTTTGTACACAGCAATGCCACACTTGTGGTTCTGCCAATGCATAGAAAAGCATCATGGTACAAGATTCCATGGAGTTCGGCTGGCTGTATTCTTAGTAAGATGTTTGGAAATTTTTTTTTTTAAAGCAAACCAGCTTATAAGTGTATGAAGGTGATTCTAATGAAGTCTCTGAATTCTGAAAGAGATGGAGTTCCAGTTGATCTTGTCTTTTCCACTGGGTTTTATCAACTGAGTTTTCTACAAAGTGGTTTCATAAAAATAAGCAAACACTGCAGGGCATTGACAAAAAAAGGTGTTGCTTTTTACAAACTGACAATAAGTCTTCATTGCTAACGAGCAGACTTACACTAGTCACTGTGTATGAATAGGTCAAGCTGGTGCCTCCAAGAACATTGGCTCTTATGTTCCCCAGTCCTCGTTATGGGAAGGGCTTTGCAAGCTACAAAAAGTGAAATATATACACAGAACCAACCAAAAAGACATTGATCTGAGATTTGTCCTTCCTCCAAAATATGCTAGGTCAATGATGTCATGAATTTATTGTGAATAACCAATCAATATCTAAATTGACATAAATACCCAAAGCACCCTTGTGAAAAGTTTATATATATATATACACATGTGTATACATATATACATACATACATACACACATATATATATATATACATATATATATATATACACACACACACACACACATATATATATATATATATATATACATATTGCATATGTATGTGAGTGTAGTGGGAGTACTGGTGGACACACCAGTGTTATAAATAATGAGAAGGAGGTTTCTATATAGTTTAAACCATAAGCCTTTCACTGAAGCAGTCTACCACCGATCATTTAAATTTCAGACTATTCAAGCCGATGACCTCATATGTAGCTTGCTCTTTACCTCTCTGCCCCTGTTCCCATCTATCTGTTCTCTTCTCTGTCTCCCACTAAATCTCTTCCACCTGCTTTCTCTTCCCTACATCACTTTTTCCATCCAGAGTTTCCACCCTCCAATTCTTGTCCCAGGAATTGGATGTTAGGTTTTTTCTTACAAGCAATCAGGTGTGAGACATCTCCAGAATTCTGTGGATTACCTCTAGGCATAGAGAGCTGCCTGCCATTCAAATATCTCAGCAGGTGTGGAGACAAGTATTTACAAATGTAAGCCTGGTGATGGGCCATAGAAATGACAATATCAAGATCCTGCTAGCACTTAGTTCTCTACCAATATAGCAATAAACATTTAAAAATGCACAGACACACCTGCATAAAAGTTTAGAAAATTAACTTCAACCCATGTGGAGAGTTCAGAAAGGCCAAAAGAGGAAATTGGGGCCCACAGGGTGGAAAGTCACTTTGATTTAGAATAGTCTGGCCTCAAATAAAGAATAATACACCTGCCACAATATTCTGATTGCTGGGATTATGCCAGCAGCACTTGCATGTTTTATGTCTATAGAGTCAAGCAATGTAATCACACTTTGTATATCTGAACAACAAAATTTATATTCTTTAAAAGTATTTGACTGTCTTTCTATTTACACTAACAATACATTAACATCTTAAGAACTAGAAACATCCATAAAATATATTTTTTCTGTAGAGAGCAAAATGACCTTGTGGTCAAAAATAAGCTCTAAGGTAACCAGGAATATAAAACCCCAGAGTTCTCTCTTCAGTAGAAGAGAAGTATACTTTTTTTCTGACCAGAAGTGAGGGAATGGATGTAGTAAGTGGCATGGTGAGCTGTGCTAGGTGTAGTGCCACAAAACACCTGAAAGTCCCAAACTATAAAATTGTCCCAGACAATCTTCCCTTGATCATTGTTTCTCAGGCAATACAAACAAGCCTTGCAGGAGTTGTGACATGTATCTTGTAGCTTGGTGTCCTCTACACTGTATGCTTGATTCTCCTCTAGGCCCTTTAGTTTTAGAATCCAACTTTAAGAAAGACTCACATAGACTTTGCAAAAGACTTTTGAGGTAGTCACACTTTCATCTTCACTGTGCACAGAGGATTGAGACAATTATTACCAAGAACTTTCTTTCCAAAATTATACTGTGCTTAATTATTCCTAAAATGAACCACCCTGGGGTCAGAATCTAAAAGTTACACTCAACATTGTCTACAGGAAGAATGGATAGCATACTTACTGGTTTTAACTACTCAGAAATCCCTAAGTTTGCTCAAGCTCAGGACATAAAATACCAGCAATCTCCAACCGCAGATATTTCCAATCCTGAAAATCCATCACCTACAACTAAACCCTATACAAAGCCTGCCTCCCACTCATTTCTCTTCTGCTTCTCACCTGAGCACAGGCAGGCTCCCTCCAGTGTTCTTCCCAGTCATTATCTTGTGTGTGGTCAATGGTCCCATGGGGCTTTGTAGTTTATCTTGACTTCTGAGTACCAGGAGACTTTTTACTTCAGATGTTAACACAGGCACTGGGAAAGATTTTCTGAGTGCTGTATGAATTTCATTGGCAATAACCCACAACACACCCAAAACCAGTGCTGAAATAATTACAGAGCGGTATTGAACTAGATTTCTTTTTTGTCTCATGGGTTGTTACTCTACCAGAACTAGTGTTTGCAGAGACGCCCACATTTATATCATCTATCCAGTAAACATCAATCATAGTCTTTCATTCTGAGTAATGAACTCAGAGCTGAGCCAAAAAATTTCTTCCCCTTTAAAATTTTAGCTTTTTGATATCTTCACTTATAACGACCCATAGAAAATATACTTTATCAACATCCTGCAAAATGCTTCATGCAAAATTGCCCAAATATAGACCAGAAATTTGATACTAGAATTTGTGATGTACAAATACGAATGCCTGCACCAGTTCTTTTGAAATATATTATAACTTTTACCATAGCTTTTTGGGGGCAGATTTGTCAATTAGTGAGTCTATGGATTTTGTTTTGTTTTTTCTTTCTTTCTTTGTTTGTTTGTTTGTTTGTTTGTTTGTTTTTCTACTGAGGGACAGAAAGGGGTTTGATCCAGAACAAATGAAAAGTGGTCAGGAACTGAGAAGAGTAGAGGGAATGGGAACTCTTCAAGATATATTGGATGAGAAAACAATCTTCATCATTTTGGATAGATTCTTTGTGATGTTTTTTGGATTCAGTATTTGAGTATTTTATTGAGTATTTTGCATCAATGTACATAAAGGTTCTGAAAGTATCAACTATGACATGAGCATACTTCAGCCTTTCAAACTAGGATTGTGAGTGTTACTAATGTGCAAAACATGATTTTGCAACAGTACTGTGTGAATCACAAGGGTTACAAATATTAAATTTTGCACATGAGGAGCATTCCACCTCTGTTAAGGAGTCTGTTTGTTGTCGTTTTTGTTATTGAAACTCATTTTATCAATGCTGCATATTAATGGAAGTTTGCACAAAACATCTGTGCTTCCTTTAGGTCGATATTTCCAAGGAAAAGAGGATGTGTTGATCTGTATCTGCCTTTGCATTTCCCTCAGACAAATGTCCTACAAGATTAGACTGCGACACAATATGGAAAAAAACCTGGTCTCTAGAGTCTACAAAAAGAAAAGAATTCACCCTGAAGCCCAACCCTATAAAAGTAATCAATCCAGTAAAGCCTTTTCATGTCACTATCACAAAAATGTCATAAAAGAATTTATATTGAAGAGAAATCCTACAAATACAAGCAATGTGCATCAGGTGCATCTGTGCACAACTAGAAGTGTCTTTACAGAGAGCTTCTAGACCCAGTGAGGACACTCTTCATCTATAGACAACAGCACTTCCCCTGCATCTGTTGCCATGGCACCCACCATGCCACCACTTCCCTTTCACATGCTTCCCATCCTCATGGACTGAATAAAAGAGTGTTTCCTCATCCCACAGACCCTTCTCTTCTTCTGACCTCTCACCCCTCTTAGAGCTGCTTCTGCTAATAAAACCTCCTACATGGCACCTGAAGCTTGGTGTGATATGTCCAGGATTTTGCCTGCCTCTTCTAACAAATATGAAGAAATGATTTCTGTTACCCTTGTGACTCATGCAGTATTGTTTCTGTTACATAAACAATTTCATGATAAAGAAAAATTGTGTAAGCTTTTAGATGCCTTAACAGGAATGAATGCATTCACAAGTAAATGTAGGAAAGATCTCACATAAGAGAAAAACACTATTCATGTGACCTTTTGATAAAGATTTTAAGCAACATAGTTGCCTCTAGTTTCCAGAAAGGAAAAAAAAAAAAGTCTTGCTCCTTCTCCTTTTCATCATCGATTCGAAGGAAGAATATGGTTTACAATGTGCACTCAAGTGTAGTGAAGTTTATCATTAATATTTGTGGGAGTTTGTATTTTGAAATATTTGAAGTCGATTTTAAAGTTTAATGTATGTGAGGCAAATCCATTCACAAAACTTTATTAGGCCATTGTTATACTCCTTCTGTGGATCCTGGTCATCTTCTTTTGCATTTTCACATGGTGATCTTTTTTTTCCCCCACACTGTATAGCATGGATGCTGATCATCTCTGTCATCCACTGTTTATTTAAATATCAGAATGTGTATACTCATACTTTCCAAGTAAGGTGTTTGTGAAGGGTGTTGTGTGGTTGTTCCTGGTTTTGGTTTTCAGATTTTCACAAAATCCCTAGAGATGATGTTTATTATCCAGCCTGATTTGGATGTCAGTCATTAGGCAAGGCTACATTTGAACTCTTTATTTTCATGTGTCAGCCTCCTAAGTACATGTCCGATGGTAGAAGATGTAATCCTAACATTTACTGTTTTGTCAACACATTTAAAAATGTGAATTTAGGGCTGGCGAGATGGCTCATTGGTTAAGAGAGCCAACTGCTCTTCAGAAGGTCCCCAGTTCAAATCCCAGCAACCACATGGTGACTCACAACCATCCGTAATGAAATCTGATGCCCTCTTCTGGAGTGTCTGAAGACAGCTACAGTGTACTTACAGATAATAAATAAATAAATCTTTTTTAAAAATGTGAATTTAAGATGCTTAAGAAAAGAGAATATCAAAAACATTAAATATCTCATCAATCAGAGATGTAACAAAGTGGAATAATCAGCAATCAACTGCATATCTCACAATATACCTCACTTGCTATGGCTATGTGAATATTATTTGATACTTCATGTTTCTTCATGTTCTTATTAGCTATGTTTTGGCAGTGCATCTTCAAATAGTGACTTCTAAGGGAAATATCTAGAGATTGTAGATACTGTAACAGAAATAAAATTAATTTAAATAGAAAGATTTATGGTGTGTGTCTGTGTGTGTGTTTGAGTGTATTAATACAGTGATTTAAGCCATTAGTGATATGTGCAGATTGGAAGAAAACTTTGTGTAGAATACAAAGAATATATTTTTTAAAAGATTCATTCATTTATTATATGTAAGTACACTGTAGCTGTCTTCAGATACTCCAGAAGAGGGCATCAGATTTCATTTTGGATGGTTGTGAGCCACCATGTGGTTGCTGGGATTTGAACTTGGGACCTTTGGCAGAGCAGTCTGTGCTCTTAACCACTGAGCCATCTCACCAGCCCCACAAAGAATATTTTATAAAGAATTATTTATTTTATGTATATGAGAACTCTATAGCTGCCTTCAGACACACTAGAAGAGGGTATCAAATCCCATTACACATGGTTGTGACCCACCACACTGTTGCTGGGAACTGAACTCATAACCTCTGGAAGAATGGTCAGTGTTATTACCCACAGAGCCATATCTCCAGCCACTGCACATTTTTTATATATTGATTAAGTTCCAGTTTCTAGTCTTGCACCCTACAGACATTTCACACTGAGCCTTCTCACAGATGCTCAAAAAAGTTTAGTCTTTACATCAATAAATATTGTCTTCTTTCTCGTTGTAAACATATTGTTATTTCCAGATGGATAAAAAGAACAATTTGAATAATAAATCTTATTTGCAATTAAGATTACTTCTCTATATAACACTGACTGTCCTGGAACTCAGAAATCTGCTGCCTCTGCCTCCCAAGTGCTGGGATCAAAGGTGTGTGTCACCACTGCCTGGCTTATTTAAATTTTTGATAGCACAGTGGGAGTCAGAATTTTTGGCCCGATCTAAGGTGTTCTTCCATATGGTTGACCATGCCTGTCTTATGTTGACCTGCCAAACAGGTTCTTACCCTTCATTGTCTACCAACACTGAAAGGACAGCCATCCCAGAGGGCATATAAGGATGTAAGGAGAGAGCCTAAACAGAACTCTTGGGAATTTCTGAGCTAAGCTCTAATACCCTCTCTGGGAAGGCCTCACTCTAAATGCTCAAGAACCATCAGTAGTTGAAGCATACCTATGTTGATAGAGCATTGCCAAGAGATGTGCTGTGCAAGACACTTGAACAATATTTATTTTTAAATTATTATTATTCTGATTATAGCATAAGATACTATCCAGGAAGAGTCAGAAGACCTTTTATGTTGTCCCAAACCTTTTCCATGAACTCCATATCAAAAGCAAGAATGGATACTCTGCTCTCATTGAGCAAGGATATACTTTTTCTGAGAAAACTGAATCATTTTAAACTATGTTGGCTCAAGTTTCCTCAGTGAAATGGGACAGTTGTTCATGGGCCTGGGAAATATTTTGTACTTAATAGGGCTTAAAACAAATGGCATGAATGCAGGGATCACAGACAAGTAGAAACTTATCTCCTACAAGTGCAGCCTCCTCACCCAAAAGGTCTGAGGAGGTACAGGGTTCATCCCCTTTTTACTTTTCCCTGGATGGTTGGGTGACCCATACTGCCATTCATTCTGGTGTTGTGGATTCCTGGGGAAAAACACAAACATATCCTCAGCCCTGTGTCAGCCAGGGAGCAGGTGACTGACATTATGAGGTTAGGGCACCACTCCACTATACTAATGGAAGGGGGTTTTCCTGGGTAGGAAAGCCCAATGTTTATAGACAGGGTTTAATCTCTGATCATCAAAGCTGAGGAAGTTTAGGTAAAACAAAGCCTCTACCTGAGTAAGTTAAGTTTGGACTCAGGGAAAGGAGGGCCTGAGTAGACAGCAGTCCTTACAATTGTGGGTGATCCCTTTTTTAAGCCTCGGGTCATGTCTTGTGGACCTAAAGAGGTAGCTGGAAGGCAGGAGATTCTTGGAGCCCAACCAGAGGAGGCTGCAAATGTGAGGGAGGATTTTTATATGTGGGAGAGGTAGGGCAGTAGTATCCCTGGCACAAAGTTCATGCCATGTGTCCTGTGGAGGTGGGAGGTTTGCAGCTAACACCAAGCTTTCAGATGCCTGCAATAGACTCCTCCTCCTCACCATGACGTGAGTTTGCCAAGGCTAAGATAGCTGGAGAAGAGGCAGTTACAGACACATATACACTTGCCTATTCCTAACAATATTTTTTGTGAGTAGCAATAACTTCCTCTATGGAAAAACTTTTAAATTAGTTATAATGTCAATAAGAATCATAACAAAAGTGGTGGTGGGGAACTATACCAGAATGCCACTCCCACTCAAGTAAAAACTCTGTGGCAGACCCAAAGACTTGGCCTCAGTCCTGAGGCATAAATTTTCAAGGAACTTGTCTCCCGGAATGATTCTGGTGTCCCATAAACAAATATGTCTCAGATTCATCTTTGCTATACTTGGTGAATGGTTCTGTGTGCTTTCTTTCAGTATTATTTTATTATAGGTGCCTCCAAGGAATGATTTGTCAAATACCTAAATTAGGTTGAACTTTGCTTCCTGGCCTTCACCAATGTCCTAGGCAGCCCTTGAGCCAACCCTGGGCTAAGAATTTAGTAACTATGACCTATTCAGATGAATTGACTCCAGTTTTGAAGGAGATATATTGAAAGAAATAAGGCATTACTATCTACTACATAGAGTTAGAAAATTCAGGGCAAGCTTAAGAAAGTTTAGAATTCTTATTATAGTTATGTATGGCAGACTACATTACTTAATAGAAGAAAGTTCCCCACAAAATCACTTAGAATAACAGCCAATTCACTACCATATACAGGAATTTACAATGGTTTAGGAAGAAGATCCTACTGTGGTTGAAGGAGGAACTAGAGTATTGCATTATTCATGAGAACATTAGCTAGAGCAGAATTCCCTAGCACATACTTTCACTAGCCCAGAGGAATAGCATAGCTAGGTATTTACTAAGAGCTGTGTGGTGGTAGGATAAACAATAAATCAGAATTAGAACTATGGCTTGTACATGAAAGCCCTTGCCACAGGAGCATAATGACCTCATACATGGCTTCTAAGAATACAGCTGACCTGAGATAGAGCTGACTTTGTCTCAGTTCTTACATTGCCTAGTTCCTGACAGTCTTTATGTATGCATTCTTCTGTTTTGTGTAAAGAGTCATTAAGAATCGGGTAACCTCAACGTACCTTGAGTGATGTGTCACCTCACTTCCTTATTTTCTTCTGTATTATAAGGATGATACTCACTTTGAGAACTTACATTCAGATCAACACTCCCTTGTGTTCTTGTTTGATTGACACACGACACCGACTCCTTGCCCACCTGAATACTGAAACCCTGATCTCCTGAATGTTGAGGGACCACCTGAGTTCAGTCTGTGTCACCCGAATTCACCATGAATTTCCTGGCTTGAAAGAAAACCCTCATCCATGTATCAGGCTCTCAAACGTTCTCAGAGCAATGCATGGGGATAGAACTCCTGCCTCAGTCCAGAGGGTTTCCAGAACAGAGAAACTGACATTCATGCCACTGATGAAAAGGAACCACCTAAGAGATTTTATTTGGGGTTCCCTTAAGTGGGAAGGAAGTCTACCAATGGCCAGATGAGACACAGGGGTAAATTAATAAGAAAGGGGAGAATTGTGGAAGGAGGAAAGCGTATGTTGGACTCAGTTGTCTTGTGCTTAGTGGGAGACTTCCATGGCTTCCATGGTAGTGAGGCCATGGCTCTGGGCCCACATGGTTTGCCCAATGGAGGAATGTCATGGGTGTGTGTGTAGGGTAGTCCTTGTTGTGGATTGCCCTGGTGCTGTTTGTATTTTGATGCTAATTCTGCTTCCTCAAATGGAGCTGCCCCAAGGAGGAGTGGATCACATTCTCTGGTGATTTAATGTGAAACTTCTCCCCATTTAAATTGGTCAAATTGGTCAAATAAAGACTGAAGCCTGTGATTGGGCAGTGGAAGGAAAACATGGGGCTGGAGGTTTTAGAAAGGGAGAAGAGGGGAAGGATGAGAGGCAGACAAGGAAACAAAGAAGATAGTGGAAGATGGAAGAAAAGGAGGTGGAAGGAAGATGGAGCAAAACCACGTGGCCTGAAGAAGACACAAGTAGCAAGGGATCTACACTTCTAGACAGTATTTATTTATCCAAAGATGGCCTGCATCTTAGTTATCTTAACTTCAACTCATTTCCCTCGAGGAATTCCCATGCAGCGGGAAGATAAATTAGAATGAATATTTGCCGGGCAGTGGTAGCAAATGACTTTGATCCTAGCACTTGGGATGCAGAAGCAGGCTGACTTCTGAGTTCAAGGCCAGCCCGATCTACATAGTGAGTTCCAGGAAAGCCAGCACTATACAGGGAAACAGGCTCAAAAACAAACAAACAAATAAATATATGAATATAAAAAAAAAGAATGGATATTTTTAGCACATAAACAGCGTAAGAAAACCCTACATGGAGAAGGTCTTTGAATTTATACTAAAAGGAAAAAAAATGAGACTTTGACAATTAGTTGGAACGGACCCAACTAAAATCGTGGTACCTTTTAATAATGCAGAGATTGCCTCCTTAGGGCCACAAGGTGAATCTTGGTAAAGAACATGCAGTAACTTCTTGGAGAGATTAAAAACAGATACTATAAAAGTATGATTTCATTTCATAAAAAGAACTACTTGGATTCTCCCTCATAAAATAAAGGAAATTCCATTATCTGGAGCCCCTACATTTTACACTGAGGCCAATAAATCAGGAAAGGCAGGACATAAATCAGAAGATGTAGGGTACTGAATATTCTTATAAATCTGCTCAAATATCTGAATTATGTGCAATACTCATGGTGTTGTCAGATTCTGAAGAGTCTCTTAATGTAGTAACTGACTCTCAATATGCAGAAAGGGTTGCTTTTCCAATACAGACTGTTGATTTTATTCAGGATGAATCTGAATTGACTTCACTATTTCTTCAGCTACCACAATTGATAAGAAATAGGAGTCATTCACTATATATAACACACATAAGATCGCATACAGGTTTGCCAGGCCCTCTGTAACAAGGTGATAATGAAATTGACCAGCTATTGATAGAAAGAATAAAAGAGGCTTTAGAATTCCATAAACAAATCATGTTAACAGCAAGTCTTAAAGAAAGAGCCAAGGGAAATGTGAGGCAATGTCCTACTTGCTCATTATACAATCAAATTCCATTACCTTCAGGAACTAGGCATAAGGGTATGAAAAAAATGTCCTTTGGCAAATGGATGTATTCCATTTTACAAAGTTTGGTAAACTGAAATGTGTGCATCATACTATCGACACTTATTAAGGATTTCAATGGGAAACGTCCTCAGCATCAGAAAAGGCTGAATCTGTAACTACCCATTTGTTAGAGGTTATGGCCATTCTGGGAATACCCATACAAATCAAAACACACAATGGTCCAGCATATGTCTCTAGTATGATGAAGCAGCTTTTAAAAATGTTATTATATATAAAATACATAACAAGAATATCATATAACCCTACATGACAATTGATTGTGGAAATGTCTAAGAAAACTCTAAAGGGGATATTTAACAGGCAAAAGGGGGGCAACAAAAATCCCCAAAATTGATTATATAATGCTTTAATAACCTTAAAAGTTTTTAAAAGCTAATGAAGAAAACATTACAGATGCTGAAAGACATTCGATTGTGGAAAGAACTACTAAACTAAACCAGCCTGTTTATATTAAAGATATTATGAAATCAGTATGGAAAATAACAAATGTGTTATTCTAGTGGAGGGGTTATGCTTATATTTCCACAGGAAAAGAAAAGCTATGGGTTCCTTACAAGTTGATAAAAATGAGATATGACAAAGGAAGACCTCCTGAATACCTCGGCTCTGGAGAAGGAAAGGGAGACTAACACAATCAACAAGCTAGGTGCTATATACATGGTGATGTTTATGCCTCTGTATATAAAGACAGATCTGGAACTGGCTTTGACTAAAATGTCTATATACACACCCGATAACCCTTATTAGGTACAAAATTCTCGTGACTTTTTACATACCACCCTTTAAGATGGCATGAATGGAAATTTATATTGTAGTTTGACTATGTGATCAAACTAATCTCTGAAGAAAGGCAGTTGTCTTCCTTTATTGATCTTAACTAATCAGTCTGTGCACCCTGCATGCTCCATATGAATGTCTTTCCAGAATTATATGTTGCTTGTAAGTTTTCTATAGTGCAGGATGAAAGAAGAGAAAGACAGAACTGCTAAGATTCACACTCCAGGATGTTGAGATTATGCTACCTTCCATTCTGTCTCCTTGTTTGATTCTACCTCAAGTACATTGAAGCTGTTTCTTCTAAATAGTTGTTCCCAAAACGTTTCAAGAATATCTAGATCACCTATTCAGCCTTTCAGACTGCCACAGTCAAGATTTCATCTAAGCAATGAACTTTCTCAGCACATAATGCCTGGAAGGCAAAACACCAACTAGTCCTCCTTTGACCAAACCAATTTTCCTGTTTTTTCCCTTCAGCCCACAGAAGGGATTTTTTTTTTCACCTCAATGCAGCTATAAGCAGACAAAAGAAGATCATCGTATCAGTATCTTATGTTGTGGTGGATGGTTCTGGTTATTTTATGAATCATAGATATGTTATCATTTTAAGGAATATTTTACAAATATTGTAGATTTAGACAGGGAGGGAGCTAGAGAGCTTAGACTCAGGGACTTCTACCTTTCCTTTCCTCTTCTCTATCCTTCCTTCTTAGGTAAATAAAAGTCATAGGGAAGATAAAGATGGGATATAGTAATATAGAAATTAGAATACTAGACAAATAAGAATAGGTTGTCAACTTTACTCTTAAAACATTGCATGGCCATATCTTACAGATAGAAATCTTTATAATTGATGTAGCATTGAATGTATAATTTCTTACATTTCTACAGAATTTATTTCAATACAGTTAAGGTTTTCAATGATATGAAATTCATAGATTGATATAAAAATTGGGAGTAATATTATTGTTATTAGATAGGATTTGTACCCAGTCAACACATTTAAGAATACAAAGCTTAGACTGGGTCCTTCTATGTCTGCTATTACTAAATAGATGATTGAAAATACAAGTTAAGGGTCAGATAATGGAATCATAGTCCTGAGTTAATTACACATTTTTTTGAGATATTTCAGCCAGAAACGGTTGAGAGTCGTCAATGCTTAACAGTTCAGATATACTTTGTATAGATCAATAGTTTCCAAAGGCGTCAGAAGTCCACAGAATACTACAGTTAAGGCAATTTCATTATTAAAGATTACTTGACTAGAGACATGTCTGCCCCTGACAGCATCCATTCTTTGTATAAACATGAAATGCACATCAGTGGAGTTGCTCCAGTTGTGGCGAGATAGCCACCAGAGAAGAATTGCCTCACTTCATCTACAGACAGAAGTCCTGTCCAGGAAAAGGACATATGATGTGGAAGAGCAACTAATAGATCTGCCAAGACAGGATAAGCAGTCCTTCAAAATTCTGCTTTACAAAGTTCTGACAGATGATCCTGGCCAGAAGGCTGAAGATTGATGCTCCACCATATTGAGGTTGTCAGCTGTGTCTACAGTTTGGTTGGGTTTTGGAAGCTATGTTTTATGCTTCCTATATATTCAGGTAATATTTAGGACATGCTTGGATTTCTTTCTTACGGGTGCTGAAGACTTGTTGTACTCTCATAGCAAATTCAAAATGTTTGGCATTGACTGACATGATATATATTTGAGAGGATGGTTTTCAAATACAAGTTAAAACCAGGAAACAATTCAGGTATAGAATTGTAAGCCTTTAAAGTTAGGATAGATGGTAGTGTTTTATCTAAATGGAGGAGATGGATGGCCTGGGTGTTTAGGGTAATTTTACTCTTAAAATTTCATAATTCAAGAGTTGTGCTCAATTTATATGTGAGAGAAAAGATCCTTTTAGTTCAACAAAAGGGATTGAACGAAATGTAGATTGCCCTGGTGCTGTTTGTACTTTAATGCCTATTCTGCTTCCTCAAGAGGGGCTGCCCCAATGAACAGTGGACTATATACTCATGTAATTTCATGTGAACCTTCTCTCCATTTTAATTAGTTGCATAAAGGCCAGAGCTTGTGATTGGGCAATAAAAGGGAAAGGTGGGGCTGGAGATTTTAGAGAGGGCAAAGACAGAAAAAGAAGAGGCAGATGAGGAGATGAAGGAGGCAGGAGAATTTAGAGGAAGAAAAGGTGGAAGAAAGATGAAGAAGAACACATGGCCCTAAGAAGCCACAGATAGCAAGGCTTCTAAAAGCTGGAGAATAGAATACTATAGTGGAATATCTGCCCAAGTCATGCAGGTTATAAATATTGTACCTGAGTTCTGTGTTCTTTGCTGGGCTATTGGTGTTGGAGTTTTACTGAAACAAGTTCTTTGAACCATCTCCGGAATGGTCAGTCCTAATGTGGAGATGCCAGGAAGAATGAAAATAAAACAGAATGTATGAGACAAATGACATTAAGAACTAAAAATGAGGGTCCCATACTTGATGCCCCAGTGATGTAGCATGCTAGTAGTATGAGGTAGGAATAGGTGGATCGGTGGGTGAGCACTCTCGGATGCAAAGGCTAAGGCTTACATAGTATAGAATTCATGGAATGGGGACTAAGAAGAGGGGCCAATATTTGGAATGTAAATACATGAAATAGTTAATTAATAAAATGAATGAAAGCAAAAAAACAGTAGTGAGAAAGAAACAAAGAACAACAGAAAGAATCAAGGAAACCATGAGCTGGTTCTTTGGGGGAAAAAAATCAACAACTTACACAAACCCTTAGCCAAGCTAACTAAAAGTCAGAGAGACAGAATCCAATTTAAGGATATTGGAAATTGAAAAAGAGACATAACTATGGACAGTGAGGATGTTCAAAAATTAATTATGTCTTTCGTGAAAAACCCATATTCCACAAAATTGGGAAGGAAATGGATGACTTTCTAGACATTAACAATTACCAAAGCTTAATCAAGAAAAGGTAAAATACCTGAATTGTCTTATAACCCCTAATGCAATAGAAGAAGTCATAGTCTCCGAACCAAAAGAGAAATGTCCTGGGCTAGATGATTTTAGTGCACAATTCTAACCGACTGTCAAAGAAGAACTAATGCCAATATTTCCAGGAATGCAGGGGTAGTTCAATATATAAAAATCTACAGGGTTTGAGAGATGGCTCAGAGGGTTAAGAGAACTGACTGCTCTCCCAGAGATCCTCAGTTCAATTCCCAGGAAACACACAGTGGCTCATACCCATCTATAATGTGATCTGTCACCCTCTTGTGGTGCTCAGGCATATATGCAGGCAGAAAACTATACACAATTAAATAAGTTAATTTTTAAAAATGCACCAATATAATTGTATTACTCATGATTTTCTGGAGTCACAAAACTTATGGAATATCTCTATATATTAAGAGACTTTATACTAATAACTTGCAGTCTACAGTCCAACAAGCCCTACAGTGGAAATCAGTGAAAAAGAAGTACAAGAATTTAGCACAGTGCCATGATGCTACATGTCTTGCCTGGTCTTCTGAATAACCAGGATTCCCGAAGAAGTAGGTTCTAACAGATGTGCTGGCAAGTAAATGCAAGCAGGTGAAGAAGAGTGAGATATCCTTCTTTCATCAGCTTTATGCAGGCCTCCAGCAGAAGGGATGCTCTACATTAATGGTGTATACAACCATGACTTGCTTTGGAATTTGATCTGTGCCAGGCTGGTCTTGATCCAGAGTTCTGCTTGCCTTAGTCTCCTGAAATTAAAGCTATATACAACGTTATCTAGGCCTATCCATCTCATGGCCTCTATGGCCTCAAGGTCTGAATAAAAGTGTATTCATCCCATTTCACGATGTAAGGCAGGGCTTGTTTTTTAAAGCCGCAGATCTTGATCACAGGTATTTCCTCTATTTTTCGATGGTAGTACATTCCAGGTTTAGTCAAGTTGACAACCAGGATAAGCAATCACAATTATGCACCATAGGGGAAAAAAAAAGTGAAAGAAAAGCCCCACATAATTATCTCACCAGACGCCAAAAATGTGTTTGGCAAAATTCAACACCTCTGTATGATAAGTTTGGAGGGAGACAGAATGCAAGGGGTATACCCAAACAAAATATAGGCAATGTTCAGCAATCTAATACCCAAAATCAAACTAAATAGAGAGAAATTTAAAGCATTTCCATTAAAATCAGGGACAAGAAAAGGCTGTCCACTCTCCTCTCATCTCTTCAATATAGTACTAGAAGTATTAGCTCAAGCAATAAAGCAGCTTAAGAGATCAAGGGGATACAATTTGGAAAAGATGAAATTCAGATGATATAATAATGTATAAGTGAGCCAAAAATTCTACCAGAAAATTACAGTTCATAAACATTTTAGCAAAGTGTCTGTATACACAATTGACTTGAAGAAATCATTAGCCTTCCTATACACAATTGATGAAAAGGGTTGAAAAAGAAGTTATGGAAACAGAACCCTCCACTTTAGCCACAAACAAAGGAAAATACCTTCAGTTACCTCTAAACAAGCAAGTGAAAACCTGTAGGAGAAGTTAAAGTATCTTAAGAAAGAAACAGGAAGATATCAGAAAGTGGAAAGATCTCCCTTGTTCATGTATCAATAGGATTAACATAATGAATATGTCCATTTTACAAAAAAGCAATATAGACATTCAGTACAATTCTCATCAAAATTTTAGCACAAATCTTCACAGATCTTGAAAGAAATATTGTCAACGTTGTATCAGACAGCAAAAAACAAAAACAAAAACAAAAGAAACCAAAAATACCCCCCACAGGATAGATAAAATATTCTTGAACAACAAAAAAGAAATTCTGGAGCTATCAATTTCTGTAACTTAAAGCTGTATGGCAGAAAAATAGTAATAAAAATTTGTATGGTACTGGTATAGAAATAAGTAGGTGGATTAATGGAATTCAATAGGAGACCCAAACATAGACCCACACACCTACAGACACTTAAATTTTGGCAAAGAAGCTAAAACTATACAACGGAAAGGAGAGAACATCTTTATGAATGATGCTGGTCTAACTGGATGTCATCATGTAGAAAAAAGCATATAGATCCATATTTAACACCCTGCATAATACTCAAGTCCAAGTGAAGCAAAGACCTCAGTATAAATCCAGACATACTTAATCTAATGGAACAAAAAGTGGAGAGTAGCTTTGAACTTGTTGGATCAGGAAACAACTTCCTAAACAGAACACCAATGTCTCTGATGATAAAGTCAAGAATTAATAAATGGAAACTGATGAATGCTAAGTGCTTCTGTAAGTCAAAAATCACCATCTTCAGGATCCCTATAGACTAGGAAAAGAACTGCACTACCTCTACATCCGACAGATGAATACTTCTGCTTCGAAGCAGAGTGAGGGGAGATCTATGTGAGGGGTTACTAGGAAGAGAGGAAGGGCTGCAGTGATATCATGTGAATAAATGACTTCAATCAAAAAGATACACATGAAGAATAAGAAGACTTTTTTTACATGGAAAACAGAACAATGGAAACATGACATGTGAATATGCACACACTATCTGCACCGTGAAATGAAGAGTATCTAAAGAATTCTCCAAATATTCCAGATCAAAAAAATCTAGGGGAACCGCGGGTTACCGTGCAGACATGACCAAGTCCAAGAACCACACCACACACAACCAGTCCCGCAAATGGCACAGAAATGGCATCAAGAAACCCCGGTCGCAAAGATACAAACCTCTTAAGGGGGTTGACCCCAAGTTCCTGAGAAACATGCGCTTTACCAAGAAGCACAACAAGAAAGGCCTGAAGAAGATGCAGGCCAACAATGCAAAGGCAGTAAATATGCCCGCAGAGGCCATCAAGCCCAAGATGCCAAAAGGCCCAAATTCAAGCGGCTGGCTTTCATTGCTCACCCTAAGCTTGGGAAGCAGATTCAAAGCTACATGGCCAAGGGTCAGAGGCTCTGCCAACTGAAGCCTAAGTTTCAAACCAAGGCAGGGGCCAAAGCTCCAGCTAAGGCCCAGGCTTCAGACCCATCCCAGGCTCCCAAAGGTGCTCAGGCCCCCAAAGGTGCCCAGGCTCCTATGAAGGCCCCATAGAAAAGGCTCCTGCAAGTGTGAAGACAGACGGACTGCTGTGACACACCTCCCCACACACTATTTGCAGATGACCACTGTCCTATTCTGTTCTTAGAAATAAACTCAGGCAAGATCTGTTAAAAAAAAAATCTAGAAGCTGGGCATGGTGGTGCACGTCTTTAATCCCAGCAATAGGGAGGCAGAGGCAGGCGAATTTATGAGTTGGAGACCAGCCTGGTCTACAAAGTGAGTTCCAGGACAGCCAGGGCTACAAGGAGAAACCTTGTCTCGAAAAATTTTTTAAAAATCTAGAAACATGAATTTTCCTGTTATAATACACTACAATTATAACAAATATCATATTGTATGTTTCTTAACATGCTAAGGGATGAATAGAATGGTCATCTCATCGTGACATGCACAGTTTGTTAAAATTGTAATTTCACTAATATTTATTCTTATATAGAAAGTCAATTTTGTGGACATTAGGAAAATCTTGAAAATAATAAAACTTGATATAGAAAACTAATGAATTAGTTCCATGCAGAATCAATTGTACAGGTAGAATGTGAATAATAAATTTGAACCATCTTTTATCCATGCTTTTTCAATGTTTTTTTTTCCAGCCAAGGTTTATCTGTCTTCAGAACATATCTATGCTCTGTGTCTGTTGCCAACTGCAGTCAGAAAAAGGCATCAGATGTCCAAAACTGACATTAAGGATGGTTGTCAGCCACCCTGTGAGTTGGGCATTGAACCAATTTAACCATTTTTTGTTTGTTTGTTTGTTTTTGGTTTTTTGAGACAGTGTTTCTCTGTACAGCCCTGGCTGTCCTGGAACTCATTCTGTAGACCAGGCTGGCCTCGAACTTTAACCATTTTTTAAAAAGCAACTCTACTAAGTAGTGCATCATCACAACAGCCCTCCTGAAGCCCTGGTCTTCCCAATCTCAAAAGTTGAAATCACCTGGTACTTTTGCTTTAGTCTTTTCACTGCACCTTCCAGGGCTCTTTGTTCTGCTCAGTTGAAATAGTCATGCTTGTCACTGAGCCCTACACATGAGAAATATAATCTTCAGAAAGTACCTGGACTTCTAACAGTGCTTTGCTCAATAGATACAGGGAAAACACTGTAGAAATTTCTATATAACCTTCCTCAGCTCACACAGAGTTTCAGATTAGAGAATGTCCTTATGGAGCACTTTAACTCAGCATAACTTGAGTTCCACCACTTTTAATCACAGGTCAATAAAAAACCAAGGGTACAAATGGGAGTAAATGATTGGGATGAGGATAGAGTACAAACATTTCCATGGAACAAAATATGAAGGATAACTTACACCTCCAATAAGGAACACCATGAAGAACAGACAGAGGATCATGCAATGTCCCTTCTCCTCTAAGGATCTCAGTTTTCTCTGTGAGATGTACCTACCATTCATTCACACAGTGCTCATACACTTGCAGGGTGGTTTGCTCTGAAACCAGAAGGAAGAGGAAGAGCTAAAATAAGGTAACTATTCTCACCCATAAAAACCACACAGCTGTAGTTCTTCAGCACCCAATTTCAGTACAAAGCAAGATACCAAGTCTAAGTATTGACCCTCCACCTAAGAAGAGTCCCTAGTCACAGCCATGACTGTTAAGAAATCTTGAGTGACCACAAGAGAAGTGGGTGTCTGTACCAGATGTTTTCTGGCACCACTTTAACCCCAGGAACAAGAATGCAGACTCAGAAAGATATATCTTGAGACCTGACTTGGTGTATAAGGCAAATTTTGATTGAAAGAGGGAAAAGAATCCTATTTAATAAAAGAAGTCAAAAGCAATCAACAGTGAGTCTCCTTAAACATGTGTGTATTGGAATAATGCACTTCTTTGGATAGAGACAAAAGACATGGATTTTTTTTTTCAATTACCTGATGAGGTTTATTTAAAAATGGGTATCTCTTGTTATATTAATATATAATGCGTTTTCAAACTATAAAAATGTTGTGGCCTGTTATCATCACACAGCATCATGCATAGTGTGTTTTTTAGACATTAATAAATTTTAGACATTAATAAATTTGTATATGGCTGCACATTTTGGAATGCTGTATTTATATCAGACAGTTCATATATATTAGATGGAAAATTAATATGGAATGCATTGTTGCTTAATCAATGTTTATACAACTGTAAATTTAAAAACAGCTTATACTTAAAAAAATGTTTGCTAAAATATCCCTTCAGATTCAATCAAAATTCCAGTGGTCCTTAAGGCACGAATATCTAAAAAGCTCCCTGGGAATGCAAAATCTCCATGGGCAAAGATCTTGGCTAGGACAGTGATAAAGAAGAGGAGTTAGAAACCGTGGATGGATGTGAATCATACCAGGTTTGTACCTACCATCAGAAAAATCTAACCATGTTTGCAAGCAACAGACAAGTATGTGCTCTCAGAAATTATGATGTAAAAATTCCAGGCAACAACATCAAGATGAATTTTAAAAATCAGGATAAGTGAAACTTATACAGTCAGCAATTTAACAACACAGTTAAGAAATGCACTGTAGAATTTGAGAGTCAGTGTTCTTATGAGCAGCGGAGTACCTCAATCATGGTCCAGTTCTGTTCTGTCCACTAGCCTAGCAGCTCCTTTAACATGGGAGTTTCCATGGCTTCTTGGTTGCAGTTCCTGCTACTGCTCTGGTGACTAAAAGGTTTTCCATGACCCAAACTGGCAAAAACTGCAGATGACAGGAAATTTTACATTACTGTGAGACCAATGACAGTGGCCTCCACTCTTAGTTCCACATCATGCAGCTCCAGACTCCTGACAAGGTGGGGTTTCTGATTCCGCACTCTTCCTTCAGGCCCTCAGCCCCTCTTCTGAATTCTCCTGTTACAAAACCAGTGTCAAACAAGGAGTGATTCTTCCCACTTACTCCAAACGTTTCCCATCCCCAGGATGTCCCATCAGATGTCCTGCAGCTGAAGAGAAGTTTCCTTTCCCTACAAGCTACTGACATGGAACTAAATATCTAGCCACTATAAGTTTTACTAGGAATGTGCATCAGGCTCCTTTAGTGTGGCTCTTATACAATGCTCTTCCACAAATAGTGAATGTTCCAAATCCAATGACCCTCAGTCTCCGTGGTCTTCAAACATGATATGGTTAATTTCCCTAAGTCATGGACTTGCATCTTTCCCAATCTGTACATGCTGTCTTCCCCATTAATTCAAAAAATGAATATACCTGGATGTATTTTCTCCACCATCATTCTGTGCTTGCTGTACCATAGACAGGAATTATGTGTATAATGGTTATAGAATGAAAATAATCATATTGTGTGAGGGGTACAAGGTAAGATATGCTTTCATTGTGCACAATTTGAAATGTTTCCATGACACTGGAAATCTCTGCAGATTTGAGATAATGATCTCTAAGTCATCGAGCACTGAGGCCTAGCTCCATTGAACATGTGAAATTGGAATCAAGAGAGACTCTCCAGCTGCTTGCAACTGCCAGACTGTTAAGGGCTACTCCAGATGCCTAACTTTTTTTTTTTTTTTAAACCGTCCACATACTTTTGACAGTGCTGGGAAAGGACTTCAGGGTCTTACACATAGTGTAAGTGCACTCTGAGCCACACATCAGTCCACAGCTGCATTAAAAGATGACATCTGTCATCATATGCATGGGTACACCTGTTCTAGGAGTTGTCAGCTACGTCTATAAAATTCACTGGTCACTCTGTACTTGCTGCTACCCAGAAAAGCTGCTGACAGGACAATGGGAAGATGGCCTTTGTGTTTACACTGTTCCAAGTGGGAGGATCTTAGACCTCTGAGTGTACCTGTGCCCCAAGGCTCACCTCAAGTACTGTCTGGAGAAAACATTATTGGACATTGGCATCTGAAGCCAAGCAAAGGACAAAGGAGTGAGAAAATACCTCCAGCTCAGAAGCTCCAAGAGTGGTTGCTGTGCTGGCCAGATTGGTTTGCAACAGACTGGATGCCCTTAGCCTGGATCCCTCAGATCCAGCAGAGCTTATCCCCTTACCTGACAGAGAAGACGCTTCTTGCTCCTTAAGGAAAAGTGCTGTGTGCCCGGGATGAAACTAGTTATGCTCCTTCTTAAGAGGTAGCACAGGTGGTCAGCAGACAGACTCTGCAGCACTCTCAACCACTCCAATAATGTTCTTCTTCCTCTGAACCTACACCCTTGAATTCTGCCCCATATCTGACCAGTTTACCTCAAAGCACAGGTCTGGGATTAGGCCCTGGTAGTTCAAGAGGAAATTCCATCTGCTCACATACCACAGACCTCCAGCCATGGCTCTGAGAAAGCTCACCAGAGACAGAGTCCCTGCTGTGCAACTGCCACTGGATCGAGAAGTCACTAAAGGATGGGGTGGTGATGCCAACCTTTCAATTGTCTGGTGTGGGAGCTTCAACATCTCTGATGGAACAATTGACAGAAAATACCTATGATCATTTGCAAGCAAGGCCCTCTATTACTTCTACTCCTCGTTAAATTCTACTAATGATGAGGGTCTGTTTCAACAAATTCCAATACCCCCAAAAGATGAACAATTTCCTTATTTTTTTTAAATCAAGGAAAAATGACATAGTGATATGGATTTGTTCATTGGAACATACAATTTTTTTCTTAGATCCTACTTTCTGAGACTTACTTAATTTAAGATAAATATTTTAATATAATCATTTAGCTTGGAGTAAAGATCTGGTTTTTATGTTAATCAGTCCTTCCAAGTGTATTTTTAGGGTGTTTCTATTTCTAAAATGTGAAAGAGAATGGACCTCATCTACTATATAAGGAATATTTCTTTAAAGATTTATAGATTTATGATAGTTGTATGACTATACTCACACAAGAAATTAATATGAAGATGAAGAGTTGTTGAGTTTTTGTTCAGAATGTACATTCTGAAGTGTGTAAGATGTTAGCATTGTATAGATGATTTAAGAAAAGGATAGAAATCTAATTCATGCCTTATGGTAGAATTAGATTTAGAATTTTAAGGCACAACAGGACCAGACACCATAATGATCTGTAATGTGTCATTGGGTAGCATTTTTCTGACACTTATAAGACTTTTGGTCAGTGAATGGGTACTAATTAGTTCAGATCCATGAAGGGAAACAACACAGTCTGGATGACTATCTCTGAAAAGGATGAAGACACATTTTTACTTATTTTTTGGTAGATTTTCTCTCATAATTCCTTCAATTCAAGAGAGAGTAGACACATTGCCAAGGCTCCTAAACAGAACAGCAATGGCTTGTGCTATAAGATAAAGAACTGACAAATGGGACCTCATAAAATTGCAAAGCTTCTGTAAGGCAAAAGATACTGTCATAAGACAAAAAGACCACCAACAGATTGGAAAGGATTTTTACCCATCCTAAATCTGATAGGAGACTAATATGCAATATATACAAAGAGCTCAAGAAGCTGGACTCCAGAAATTCAAATAAACTCATTAAAAATGGGGTACAGTGTAAAGGGCTGCAATCTACGTGCCGCCACTAGATGGTGCTAAACCTCATTGTGCGCAGCTGCGAGAGCACAGCCAGCTAAAGTCACCAGTCCGTCTCCGAGGCTTTTGCCCAACCCCTGGGGGCTTTAACCTATCCCCAGGGTGCATGAAGATCATGGGTGTTGCTACCAGTCCTAGTTTAGACACGTCACCAAAAGTATTTAAGCCACACACTTTCTGAGCTTTCTTTGTCTACCTCAATATGATATAGAAGTAAAAGTTAACCGTGGAAGAATCTGGTGTGTCCTGTGTTTATTTCCTGCGGGACGGGGATAAGCTCGGGATACTTGGTGCTAGAAACCCGGGAAAAAACGCCTTAACAACGCGGCACCAGAGGAGACCCTCCGACCAATCGGAGCAGATTTCAGAACCAGAACCACGGTGGATTTGGAATTCCGAGAGCATGCTGAAACCTTGTAAGTAACTCTGATCCTTCTTAATCCCTCCCCTTAACTGGAAGGCGGCACTAAAAGCCTTTTGTTCTCATGCTGGCTGTGTTAACTCTATTTCTCCCGGTTTGATCCTGCACTCACCAGAAGTGCAGTGAAAGAAAAAGTTTTAAATGCTGTTAAGCACGGTCAGACGGACGTATATAAGCCGCAGTGCTCGTCTCATATTTAAGCCTCTCGTAGATAAGGGAGCAGTATGGGAAATTCACATTCTGTAACTACAGCTCTACACTCTGTTTTAAAACAGCAAGAGATAAAAGTTTCTACAAGAACCTTAGAAACGTTCATTAGGGAAATAGAACGTATATCACCTTGGTACGCGTGTTCAGGGTCGTTAACTCTTTCCTCTTGGGAGAAATTAAGGGAAGACTTAGCTAAGGAACAACAGAATGGGAAATTAAAGGCAGGGACCATGCCATTATGGAAACTGGTGAGATCGTGCCTGGAGGATGAGAGATGCCGTCCAGCAATAATAACAGGACAGGCAATATTAGAAGAAGCACAGGACAGCATGGCAGAAACGGAATGGTGTGAAAGGTTAGGAGCTCCAAAAAAGGAAAATGTGCACAAAAGAAAAAAAGCCCTTCCAGAGACCTTGAGTCAGAGGAAGTGAAAAATTTGAGGATAAGTCCTCAGGGAGAGAAAAAGGAAAAGGAGAAAGTTCAGAAAAGGAAAAGCCTTTACCCGGTAAAGGAACTAGAGGCTTTGAAGCTTGATAGTTTAAAAGCAGATGAGCTTAGCTCCTCTGAGGAAGAGGAGTCACATTATGAGGCAGCTCATTATAAAAAAGAAAGATACCATCCAGAGGAAAGGCGAGTGAAGAAATCAGAGAAAAAAATTAAAAGTTACTGGAGACACAGAGCAGGCCACCTCTGGGCCTTCTAGTCTCAATACACCTCCACCTTATGTGGAGAAATTTTATTCTGATTCTTTTCTTTCAAAGGAGGAAAAGAAAAAATTATATCAGGCATTTCCTGTTTTTGAAGCTGCAGATGGAGGGCGAGTACATGCCCCCGTGGAGTATACTCAGATAAAAGAACTTGCTGAGTCGGTTCGCAATTATGGAGTTAGTGCCAACTTCACTATCTCCCAAATTGAAAGATTTGCTACTTTAGCCATGACCCCAGGAGACTGGCAGACAACAGTGAAGGCTGCACTCCCTAATATGGGGCAATATATGGAGTGGAAAGCGTTGTGGCATGATGCTTCTCAGACACAGGCCAAAGTCAATGCCACTGCTGAAGGCAATCAGAGAAATTGGACATTTGAATTATTAACAGGACAAGGGCAATATGCTAATAATCAGACGAATTATGATTGGGGAGCATACAATCAAATCTCCACTGCTGCCATTAAGGCGTGGAAGGCACTTTCCAAAAAGGGAGAGTCTGGAAGATACTTGACAAAAATTATACAAAATCCTCAAGAGTCATTCTCAGACTTTGTAGCTAGAATGACAGAGGCAGCAGGCAGAATTTTTGGAGACTCTGAACAGGCAATGCCTTTAGTGGAACAGTTGATTTATGAGCAAGCCACTCAAGAATGCAGAGCAGCAATTACACCTAGAAAGAGCAAAGGACTGCAAGATTGGTTAAGGGTATGCCGTGAGCTTGGAGGCCCCTTATCTAATGCAGGGTTAGCGGCTGCCATCCTGCAGGGCCAAAGGCGTTCAGATACAAATAGTAATAACAGGGTCTGCTATAACTGTGGCAAACCAGGACATATGAGAAGGGACTGCCAGGCACTCGTAAAAGTGAAAGTGCTAGGGCTATGTACCAGGTGTGTAAAAGGCTATCATCAAGCCAGTGAGTGTCCTTCAATTAAAGATGTCAGAGGCAGATTTATTCAGTCTGGACCTCAGGCAGAAAGAAGTGAAGACAATTCAAAAAACAAGTTTCTGGGCCCCAGGTCTCAGGGCCCCAAAACATATGGGATCCCAGCTCACAACAGGCGGACACTACAGTCCACAGAGCTGCAGAAGTCTCAGCAAGAGTGGATCTCTGTGCCATCATTCGATTCATGCTGACACCCTCAATAGGGATGCAGCCCATTCCCACTGACTTCAAAGGGCCTCTGCCATCCAGAAGTGTTGGCCTAATACTGGGCCAGGCCTCCTTGGCTTTGCAAGGCCTCATTATCCACCCTGGAGTCGTAAATCAAGACTATGAGGGGGAACTTCAAGTTCTTTGTTCCTGTCCTCAAGGTGTTTTTTCTATAGCACAAGGAGATAAAATAGCTCAGCTAATAATCTTGCCAAGCCTACATGGCTACTCCCCCTCCCCTGGTGTCCTTCAAGCTGCTAGAGAAATTGGCTCTGCTAAAAATGATTCTGCTTACTTAATAATGCCTCTTGATTCCAGGCCAGCTTTAGAGTTAGTTATAGAAGGGAAACACTTCAAAGGGATTCTAGATACAGGAGCAGATAAAAGTATCATCTCTTCCCACTGGTGGCCAAAATCTTGGCCCGTTACTCAGTCATCACATTCTTTGCAAGGGTTAGGCTATCAGTCCTGCCCCACTATCAGCTCTCGCACTCTGAGCTGGCAAGCACCTGAAGGTCAAACGGGAAGGTTTACTCCCTATGTCTTACCACTCCCAGTTAATCTTTGGGGGAGAGACATTTTACAGGCACTAGGAATAACCTTGACTAATGAGTACTCACCACAAGCTGTTCAAATGATGAAGAAAATGGGCTATAAAGAGGGAAAGGGATTAGGGAAAAGAGAGCAGGGTAGACTTGAACCTATTCCTCAAGAGGGTAATAAAGGAAGACAAGGCTTGGGTTTTTTCTAGAATCAGCTGTTGAGGGTTCCATGCCCATACCATGGATTACAGAGGAGATTGTATGGGTTCCTCAATGGCATCTATCCTCTGAAAAATTAGAAGCAGCCACAAAACTGGTCTCTGAACAGCTACACTTAGGTCATTTAGAGCCCTCTACCTCACCCTGGAATACACCTATTTTTGTAATTAAGAAAAAATCTGGCAAATGGCGTTTATTACATGATCTTAGAGCAATTAATGCACAGATGCGCCTGTTTGGATCAGTTCAGCGAGGGCTCCCATTGCTCTCTGCCCTACCTAAAAATTGGGAAATTATAATTATAGATATTAAGGATTGTTTTTTCTCTATACCTTTATGTCCTCAAGATAGGCAAAGATTTGCATTTACCATCCCAGCCATTAATCACTTAGAGCCTGATCATAGGTACCAATGGAAGGTCTTGCCTCAGGGGATGGCAAATAGCCCCACTATGTGTCAACTGTATGTGCAATTGGCACTTAAGTCAGTTAAAAATCATTTTCCATCGATTCTTCTGATAAATTATATGGATGACATACTGATATGTCACAGAGATTTACAGCTATTACAAGAAGCATATCCTATATTAATAAAAACATTAGGGAAATGGGGACTGCAGGTAGCCACTGAAAAGGTGCAAGTTGCTCAAATAGGAGCCTTCTTAGGGTCACTCATTTATCCTGACAAAATTGTTCCTCAAAGATTAGAGATTCGCAGAGATCATTTACACACCTTAAATGATTTTCAAAAATTATTAGGAGATATAAATTGGCTGAGACCATTTTTAAAGATTTCCTCTGCTGAGTTAAAACCTTTATTTGACATTTTGGAAGGAGAGTCTCATATCTCCTCCCCTAGAGCCCTTACTCCTGCTGCAAATCAGGCCTTGCAGACTGTAGAAAAAGCTTTGCAAAAGGCTCAATTACAACGCATTGATGAGTCACAACCTTTTGATTTGTGTGTCTTTAAGACAGCCCAGTTGCCAACCGCAGTCTTGTGGCAAAATGGACCTTTATTATGGATTCATCCAAATGCATCTCCTGCTAAAATAATAGATTGGTATCCTAATGCAGTTGCACAACTTACACTTCGAGGAATAAAAGCAGCTATTACTTATTTTGGACAAGATCCTAAAATCCTAATTGTACCTTATACTGCTGCACAGGTTCAAACCTTGGCAGCTACATCTGATGATTGGGCAGTTTTAGTCACCTCCTTTTCAGGACGGATTGACAACCATTATCCTAAACATCCAATTTTACAGTTTGCTCTAAGTCAGGCTATAATGTTCCCACAAGTAACAGCTAAAGACCCACTTACAGATGGGATTGTGGTGTACACTGATGGATCAAAAACTGGTATAGGTGCTTATGTGGTTAATAATGAGATAGTAACTAAGCAATATAATGAGACCTCACCTCAAGTTGTGGAATGTTTAGTGGTACTAGAGGTTCTTAAGGCATTCCCAGGACCGCTTAACATCGTATCAGATTCCTCCTATGTAGTAAATGCAGTTAACATTCTTGAAACAGCTGGGGTAATAAAACCCTCCAGCAAAGTTGCCAATATTTTTCGACAAATACAGTTTGTTTTATTAAATAGAAAATTCCCTGTTTATATTACTCATGTTAGGGCACACTCAGGCCTCCCTGGTCCTATGTCTCTGGAAAATGATTTAGCAGACAAAGCCACTAAGGTTATAGCTGTTGCTCTGTCTTCCCAGGCAAAAGCAGCAAAAGAATTTCATAAGCGCTTTCATGTGACAGCTGAGACTTTACGTCGCCGCTTTGCATTAACTAGAAAAGAAGCTAGAGAGATTGTTACTCAATGTCACAATTGTTGTGAATTTTTACCTGTCCCTCATGTGGGGATAAACCCTCGTGGCGTCAGGCCATTACAGGTCTGGCAAATGGATGTCACGCATATTTCCTCCTTTGGGAGAAATCAATATTTACATGTTTCTATTGACACCTGCTCTGGTGTAATGTTTGCCACACCTTTAACAGGTGAAAAAAGCCTCTCATGTTATACAACATTGTCTCGAGGCATGGAGTGCTTGGGGAAAACCCAAACTCCTTAAGACAGACAATGGACCAGCTTACACCTCTCAAAAATTTCAACAGTTCTGTTGCCAGATGAAAGTGACTCATCTGACTGGTCTTCCGTATAATCCTCAAGGACAGGGCATTGTAGAACGTGCCCATCGCACCCTCAAGTCCTACCTTATTAAACAAAAAGGGGGAATCCAGGAAGTTCTACCCACAGTGCCAAGAGTAGCTGTATCTATGGCACTCTTCACTCTTAATTTTTTAAACCTTGATGCTCAAGGCCATACTGCGGCTGAACGTCACTGTTCAGAGCCTGACAGGCCAAAAGAGATGGTAAAATGGAAAGATGTTTTGACTGGTCTCTGGAAAGGCCCGGATCCTATATTAATAAGATCCAGGGGAGCTGTTTGTGTTTTCCCACAGGAAGAAGACAACCCATTCTGGCTGCCGGAACGACTGACACGGAGAATTCTGACACCTGAAGATGACTCCCAGATGGATCCCTTGGAAACTACCTCTAGTCCTCGTGCTACCTCTGTGGATTTGGGTTCCTAGTATATTTGGAGAGTATAGATGGGCAATTCTGTCTGCTTTCCCTAAGCCCATGCCTGTACGTCATAATACAGCTGTTTTTCCCAAGTTTTTTACGACCAATAAAACTTTAGGTCTGCCATACCTACCATTTGACCCTATCTGGGCACCATTGGGAGAAAAACGCTCTTTAAGGGAACGAGGTTCTCTCTGTTTCCAAATTTATGAATTAGGAAATTGTATCAGACTCACCAGCCGAGCTTTGGGAATGTTTTTTAAGTATCGAGGAGGCGTGGTAAAAATAACCCAAGACACTTCCAACAGAGATATTACCCTTACAAATCGGACCTTCTGGCATGAGGCAACTTGGGTTAATGGTACATTTCTACCACCTAACTTTTCAGACAAAGAACGTCCCAATCAACCAAAAATGGCTCCTCATTGTAGCTTGGAAGATAAAGGGCTGATCCTGCCTTGGTCTGATTGTCAATCCTCTGTCACTCGTTGGGCAGATCAGAGTAAAACTTTTTCCTTTTCTCCCAACATGATAGATGACCCAGAACAGAAATATGTTATGAAAAAGGGACTTTTCATACAGGACTTTAGAATGCATCCTTTTCATAAATGGGTACTTTGTGGGATTAATGGTAGCTGTACAGATCTTAATCCCTTGGTTTTCCTCCAAGGAGGAGCTGCTGGAAAAGCGATTTTTAATGGTATTTCAAAATTTGCTCAGTTTCATCAAGTTCTGTTACCTGATAGAACCATTTATCAAAATTCTACTACTGAAATCACTGGATTTAATAAGACACTGATAAAGCAGACTAATTATTTACCTACTCCAGTTTGTGTGTACACCCCTTTCTTGTTTATTCTTTCTAATGGTTCCTTTGAATCCTGTACTAATGAAACCTGCTGGATGTCACAATGCTGGAGCCTTAAGTGGGCCAGCCGTGCAATGCTTGCCAAGATTCCACGATGGGTTCCTGTCCCCGTGGAGATCCCTTCCACCATAACCTTACACAGGCAAAAGCGAGACTTTGGTATCACTGCAGCCGTTGTGGTGGCAATGGCTGCCAGTGCGGCGGCAGCTACAGCTGCTGGAATTGCTATGGCAACATCAGTCCAGTCAAGTACAACTGTCGAGCAGTTGTCCTCCTCTGTAGCAGAGGCCATCGATCAACATTCAGTGCTCAGTGCCCAATTAAAAGGTGGGTTAATGATAGTGAACCAGCGCATTGACCTGGTGGAGGAAAGGCTGGAAATTCTGCTCCAATTGGCTCAGCTTGGCTGTGATAAGAAATCAGGAGCCTTATGTATTACTAGTGTCCAATATGAAAATTGGACACATGCAGCTAATCTATCTAAAGAATTGTCTTTGTTTCTTACAGGAAACTGGTCTGAAGGATTTGACGAAAAGCTTGAGGCGCTACGTACAGCAGTGATGACGATTAATTCTACGCGCGTGGACCCATCATTGATCGATGGAATCAAAGGACTTTCTTCCTGGATGTCCTCTGCATTCTCACATTTTAAAGAGTGGGTGGGAGTGGGCCTGTTTGGCGCAACCCTGTGTTGTGGACTAGTGTTTCTTCTATGGCTGGTATGCAAACTCAGATCTCAACAGAAACGTGACAAGGTGGTAATTGCTCAAGCACTTGCTGCCATAGAGCAAGGCACCTCCCCTGAAATTTGGCTATCTATTCTCAAGAATTAGTTGGCATTTGAGTTCTCTGTCTTTGCATCCCACAAAATTGTGGATACATTGCATTGAGATGAGAGAAACTCAACGATCATTGATCAGTCCGTGCACATTGCTGAGGTTTCCTCATTGCATGTGATAAGGTGATCATGATTTCCCCACTAATTCATTTTTGGCTGGCCTCTTTTGTAGAGTTCACCCTAGGCCATTTAGCAGTTATAGTCACACAGCACTGTGGTATCCAAAGACGGGCAACTTTCCTCATGCACAGACCAACCTAAGACAATGGGGCCCGGTGGTGATAGGGTTACCCGATAACGGGTAAGGCTGTGACATTGGAGGAACGACCTAAAACAGGGGCCACAGCAGATGGACGTAACTACATAGGCCTAGACCAGCCTCATTTTAATAAATTATAGAGGGGGAGATGTAAAGGGCTGCAATCTACGTGCCGCCACTAGATGGTGCTAAACCTCATTGTGCGCAGCTGCGAGAGCACAGCCAGCTAAAGTCACCAGTCCGTCTCCGAGGCTTTTGCCCAACCCCTGGGGGCTTTAACCTATCCCCAGGGTGCATGAAGATCATGGGTGTTGCTACCAGTCCTAGTTTAGACACGTCACCAAAAGTATTTAAGCCACACACTTTCTGAGCTTTCTTTGTCTACCTCAATATGATATAGAAGTAAAAGTTAACCGTGGAAGAATCTGGTGTGTCCTGTGTTTATTTCCCGCGGGACAGGGATAAGCTCGGGATAGTACAGAGCTAAGCAAAAAATTCTCAACTGAGGAATACCGAATGGTTGAGAAGCACCTGAAAAACTGTTCAACATCCTTAATCATCAGGGAAATGCATTTCAAAACAACCCTGAGATTCCACACCAGTCAGAATGGCTAAGATCAAAAACTCAGGTGACAGCAGATTCTGGCGAGGATGTAGAGAAAAAGGAACACTCCTGTGGGGAGCAGCCCTCACATTCGCCATCCTGTGTTCTAAGTGGTAAACAAATAAACTGCGCATGTGCCAAGGGTAGTTCTTCACCCCATGTGCTCTGCCTTCCCCATGACGACAACTCGGCCGATGGGCTGCAGCCAATCAGGGAGTGACACGTCCTAGGCGGAGGATAATTCTCCTAAAAAGGGACAGGGTTTCGCCATTCTCTCTCTTGCACTCTTGCTCCTGAAGATGTAAGCAATAAAGTTTTGCCGCAGAAGATTCCGGTTTGTTGCGTCTTTCCTGGCCGGTTGCAAACGCGTGTAAGACACTCCTCCATTGCTGGTTAGATTGCAAGCTTTTACAACCACTCTGGAAATTAGTCTGGCGGTTCCTCAGAAAATTGTACATAGTACTACTGGAAGATCCAGCAATACCTCTCCTGGGCATATACCCAGAAGATGTTCCAACTGGTAGAAAGGACACATGCTCTACTATGTTCATAGCAGCCTAATTTATAATAGCCAGAAGCTGGAAAGAACCCAGATGCCCCTCAACAGAGGAATGGATATAGAAAGTGTGGTGTATTTACACCACATAGTGTTACTCCGCTATTAAAAACAATTTATTTATGAAATTCTTAGGCAAATGGATATATCTGGAGGATATCATCCTGAGTGAGGTAACCCAATCACAAAAGAACTGACTTGATATGCACTAACTGATAAGTGGATATTAGCCCAGAAACTTAGAATACCCAAGATACAATTTGCAAAATGCAAGAAAATCAAGAAGAAGGAAGACCAATGCATGGATACTTCATTCCTTCTTAGAATAGGAAACAAAATACCTGTGGAAGGAGTTACAGAGAAAGAGTTTGGAGCTGAGACTAAAGGATGGACCATCCAGAGAGTGCCCCACCCGGGAATCCATCCCATAATCAGCCACCAAACGCAGACACTATTGCATAAGCCAGTAAGATTTTGCTAAAAAATACCCTGATATAGCTGTCTCTTGTGAAGCTATGTCAGAGCCTGGCAAATACAGAAGTGGATGCTCACAGTCATCTATTGGATGGAACACAGGGCCCCCAATGAAAGAGATAGTGAAAGTACCCAAGGAGCTGAAGGGGTCTGCAACACTATAGGTGGAACAACAACATGAACTAAGCACTACCCCCAGAGCTCTTGTCTCTAGCTGCATATGTAGCAGAAGATCACCCAGTCGGCCATCATTGGGAAGAGAGGCCCCTTGGTCTTGCAAACTTTATATGCCCCAGTAGAGGGGAATGCCAGGCCAAGAAGTGGGAGAGGGTGGGTAGGGGAGCAGGGCGGGGGAGGGGGGGAAGGTATAAGGGACTTCAGGATCACATTTCAAATGTAAATGAAGAAAATATCTAATAAAAATTGAAAACAAAACAAAAAAAAGAATGCAGACAGTTGATCTTCTCCAAGAAGAGGTCTCTGAAAAAGGCCCTGTGTGCAGTGTCTAAGCATTCCCACACCTGCAAGAAGTCCACATTGCAGAATTGGCAGGCAGAGGTAGGCAGATTCCTGAGTTCGAGGCCAGCCTGGCCTACAAAGTGAGCTCCAGGACAGCCAGGGCTATACAGAGAAACCCTGTCTTGAGAAAAAAAAAAAAAAAAAAAAAGAAGAAGAAAAAAAAAAACCCCACCAAAATAAAAAACAAAAAGAACCAAAAAAACAAAAAACAAAACAACTCAGATCCAGGCAAATTTGAATTTGGATGATTTTTTGGGGAAAGTTTTTCTTTTACCACGTAGAGGGTGAAAGTTTGGAGTCTGGAAGCTTCCCTGAGAGGCAGGTCTCCTTCCCACCACCTCCTGCCATGAACTTGCCTCTTCTGCCTTAATGAATGGATTCCATCATAATGTAAACATGTTGGTGAAATTAGCCTTATTTTTAAAGGAGAGCAAGATCACTATGAAGGTGGGTCATGAAAAGTTACATCAACCTGTCCAAGACTGGTGATGTGTTTGTCTGGCACAGACCATGCCCCAGGCATCTGGACTCCAGACTGGGCTTATGCTAAGCTTAGTTCCAATGAGTTCTCTAAACCCTCTCATGATCTATGCAGGCTTTTTAGGCGAGCCTTAGACTTCTACGAGCTTCTCAAGTTAATACTTAGATCATTTAGGCTTGAGTCTAGAGATAATGAATAATGCCCATGTCTGGCATTATTCCCAATACACTCAGTGGCCAACCCCATGGCCATTATCTGAAATACACTCGCTTGAGCACTTGAGATCTCCCATCTCTGTGTGTAGCATGTGCACACCTGCAGCTATATGTGGCTGAGGGAGGCCAGATGCTGATGTCAGATGCCTTTCCCTATCACTCTCCTCCTTATATGACAGGGTCCTTCTCTGAATGTGGAGATAGTTCAGATAGTTGGTTAATAAGTTGCCGGGATTCCCATTGCTGTGTAGCCAGGTTCAGCCTACCATACTCAGCTATTGTATTAGTCAGGGTTCTCTAGAGTCACAGAACTTATGGATAGTCTCTAATAGTAAAGGAATTTATTGATGACTTACAGTCTGCAGCCCAATTCCCAACAATGGTTCAGTAGTAGCTGTGAGTGGAAGTCCAAGGATCTAGCAGTTAGTCTCACACAGCAAGCAGGCAAAGGAGCAAGAGCCAGACTCTCTTCTTCCAATGTCCTTATATTGTCTCCAGCAGAGGGTATAGCCCAGATTAAAGGTATGTTCCACCACACCTGTAATCCCAGATAACCTTGAACTCGGAGATTTAATCTTCTGGAATCCATAGCCACTATGTCTCAAGATCTCCATACCAAGATCCAGATCAGAAACTTGTATCTCTAAGCCTCCAGATAAGGGTCAGTGGTGAGCCTTCCAATTCTGGATTGTAGTTCATTCCAAATATAGTCAAGTTGACAACCAGGAATAGCCACTACAGCTATTTTCCTCAGGACCTTGTGCTTGTAGAGCAGTGGTGTTACCTACTGAGCTATCTCCCTCCTTCCAGTATTAGAGAACTCAGGTGACATTACCAACCACCTCTACATTTGTTTAATTAAAAATATTACATGAGTACATGGATTTAAAATATCATCATGAGTAACACCTGGTTTAAGGCTTCTTTTATTCATGTGTGTCTTAGTGCTGCCAGCCCTCAGGTCTGTGGTGGCTACCTCAGTAACCACCCCATCACTCATTCCCAGCACTGCCTAGCATGCATGAGACCCTGGGAAACCAAACCACCTCTGCAGAAAGAAAAAGAAGGAACAAAGCTGGCACCATCTCCCGCACCCCACTCCATGCAGTTTCACCAGGCTAAGCAGAATGCTGTCACTATCCATCCATTCCTACCCCAGGACTCCTGCTTCTTCTGACTTGCTCATTCTAATGTTTTAGTTCTGGTGTGGCAGTATTTCCCTTTAATCCCAGCATTCACTGTGCCATTCTGGCTGGCCTGGAGCTCACGCTCAGATCAGGCTAGCCACAAACCCACAGCAAGTGCTTCTCTAGAGAGGGAGATCTTGCTTTGCTCTGCTTGACCTTGGCATTGGAGCAGGCACATTTGTGTTGGTCCTCACTGTGAAGTAACCCTCACTGGGTGCAGGCTCACTACCACACTGGTGACAGAGGCACTGATGAGCAGAGCTCACGTGAATTGGAGTGCATTTGGAGTTGATGTTTGGGTTCTACCCAGGTGTTCTGAGAGCCCAGCACCTAGTAGCTTTCCTTCTGCACAGGAGGTGGAAAATTGCCTGTGACACACAGCTATGAGAAGTTAAGGACCTTTGACACTCAGCTGGCTAGGAGGACCACAAGGTCTGAACTGGACAGAATTTATACGTGGAGACAGTACTGGGTCGGAGAGTGTGTCTTTTAATTTTTCCTTATTTTTTATTTTTTTTTCTAAAAAGAATTATTTATTTAATTGTAGTATATGAGTACTCCGTTGCTGCCTTCAGACACACCAGAAGAGAGCAGCAGATACCATTACAGATAATGGAACTGAAATCAGGACCTCTGGAAGAGCAGTCAGTGCTCTTATCTGCTGAGCTATCTCTCAGGCCCAGTGTCTTTTTTATTTTTACATTTTATACTTAAGGTTATTATTGCTGTGTGTGTGCAAGTGCATGTGAGTACGCACACCAGTGGGCATGTGGAGGTCAAAGGATAGCTTGCTGGGGTTGGTCCCCTCCTCCACTGTGGGTTCTTGGGCTGAGACTCAGGCTGTCAGGCTTGGCAGCAAGTGCTTCTATCTGCTAAACTATGTTGGTGGCCTGAGAATGTGTCTTCTTTTTAAATGTTTGATTTTATTTTTATAAATTATGCCTCTGTGTTTGTATGTGAGTATGTGTTGGGACAGAAAATGCTTCGAACCAAACTTGGGTCCTCTGCAAAAGCAATACCTGATCCTTATGGCTTAGCCATCTCCAGCCCCAAGAGTGTGCCTTCTGCATTTCCAGTTTGGATCTCTGCAGACATCCTTCTGTCAGCTTTCTGTTGCTGTGAAAAGTGTGTGAGAAAATCACCCTAAATAAGGAAAGGTGCACTGGCTTATAGGTTCAGAGTTGCGGTCCGAAGTTCATTGGCTCTTGTTTCTGGGCCTTGCTGACTATATCACTGCCTGGGGCGTGTCCTGGAAGCCGTTGACCTTCTAGGGTTGTGGTTTTCAATTTTCCTAATGCTGTAACCTTTTAATACAGTTCCTCATGGTTTGGTGACTTACAGCCATAAAACTTTAGTTGCTCCCTCATAACTGTAATTTTACTGTTTGTTATGAACCGTACTATAAATAACTGATACATCAGCAGGATATCTGAAGTGACCCCTCACACACGGGGGTTGGGAAGCAGAGAGGAAACAGTGAGGACACAAAGGGAGTGGGGCCACCATTCTGTTCGAGACGACACCCCGAAATTACCATCCGGTCTCAACTCCTGAAGGTTCTGCCACCTCCTAATGGTACCATAGGCTTGTGAACAAGTTAGAGAGTCCAGGCCTTATGGGGACACTCACTCTCCAAACTGTACCAACCTGTTTTAGTGTTCAGCTTGGTTTTTGGATTATATACATATATATTTGTGTGTGTGTGTGTATGTGTGTGTGTGTAGCCTGCATGCATTCTGCACACCATGTGTGTGCCTGGTGCCCACGCAGAGGATGAGCCACCATGTGGGTGCTGAGAACTAAACGTAGTTTCTCTGTAAGAACAGTAAATGCTCCTACTGAGCTGACTCTCCAGCCCCTGCCCTGTTCCAGTGTATTTGGGGAAAGAAAGAGTCAGCTTGAGACTTTACATGTACTCACTTATTTTTGATTAGACTCACATCAAAGCCCTCACTGGCCTGGAACTTGTGATCCTCTTGCCTCTGCCTCCTGAGTTTGCAGAAGATTGTGGGCATGTGACGCTATGCCTAAGTAGTAATTTAGAACATAGTTGCAGGTACTTTGCCACCCAGAACATCTCTGCGGGCTGCTGATACTTCTTTAGTAGCCAGGGGGTGGGCTAGAGGTTATTTTTTAATCAAAACATAATTTCACGCATGCCAACCCGAGCACCTGCTGCCCCCTGGTGGCGGTATCTCGGGATTGCAGAGCCTTTTGATGAACCAAGATTCAGTTTGTCTTGCGATTTTATAGGTTCACTTGTATTTGAAATGCCTTAAAGATGGTTGAAACTTACAGTATGGCCATCATAGGTATTCTGATATAGGAAGCGTATGTCAAATTCTTTCTTTCAGCCGATGGATTTCTTCACGTAAAAGTACAAAGCAGAAAAGGAAGACATGTCGTGAGTGATTGCTGTCGGGCTCTGTGGCACATAGTGGATCTGAAAATAACCAGGCAGAATCTCTTGATCATGTGACTTGGGCAGAAGAACAGCCTTCTTTAACCCACAAAATTAGGGTGTGCTGGGATAAACTTTCCTATTTGAAGTTAACCCTGAGCTTCCCTGTTCTTACTGATTGTTCTTGTTTTTCTGAGACAAGGTTTTCTTGAATAGCCCTGGCTATATTAGAACTTGCTCAGAAGACCAGGCTGGTCTCAAACTAAGAAATCCACCTGCCTCTGCCTCACAGCATTGGATTTAAGTCATGGACCACTGCTGCCCGGCATTCATAGATTCTAAAATCAAGTTTCTAATCATTAAGATCTGTAGTCACAAAGATCATTTTTGCCTGAAAGTAACCCCAGAAAACCCACACTCTAACAGGTGTGATCGCGAGGTTTGCTGTTAAGAATGTAGCTGGCTTTGATGTTATGGCATACAATGGAGTGCTGCACAAGGGCTTCAGGATGCCCGATGGAATCCTTGACTTTCAGCCCATAAACTTCCGGTGGTTCGAGAGAGGATGATTACAGAAACATCAATCGCTTCTTTCTATAAATGTTTTATAATGCAAATTGATGTGAAACATTTTTGTGTGTGTGTGTGGTTTTTCGAGACAGGGTTTCTCTGTGTAGCCCTGGCTGTCCTGGAAATCACTTTGTAGACCAGTATGGCCTCGAACTCAGAAATCCGCCTGCCTCTGCCTCCCGAGTGCTGGGATTAAAGGCATGCGCCACTACGCCTGGCAATGTGAAGAAATACTAAAACTATCATTCATTAATTATTGAAAAGTTCAGCCTCTGGAAATGGCGATATCTCTCCTTACACTGCCAGCTTAAAGGAGCAATTGAGAAATTTTGAATTATAAAATTAGAATCCTGGAATGGCAGTGGAATGAATCGCCATAAAGTTATTTTCTCCTCTGAAATGTGTTAACCATTTTCAGCTGTAGATTTTTCTGTTACAGTGAGCCTGCCCATTCTGTGTTAGGACAGTGCATCTGCCCCACACTTCACTATGCTTACTATTTTGATATCCCTATGGTTCTGGAAAAAACAAGGTGACATCATGTTAAACTAAGACTCTTGTGGATTCAAATGTAGGAATAAAATTCAATTTTATTTTATTATACTTGTAATTTTATTAGCAAAACAAAGTATCAAATACAAGTTTGAATCAAATGTTGCTACTAGTTACAAGCTGAATTAATAGTTTGCCTTGTAAAAAGAAAGACTGGAGTGGGGTTCAGTGGTGCGCAGCTGTGATCCCCAAAGTTTGGGAGGCAGAAGCAGGAAGGTTAAATTTGAAACCAGCCTCGAATTTTTAGCTTGGAAAGAGACAGACAGAGGCAGAGACAAAGACAGAGACAGAGACAAAGAGAGAGACAGAGAGAACCCTCAAACTACAGTATGGTGAGATGTGTCTGAGTCTTCATTGTTTGTGAGGAGTTTGCTTCGGGCTGATCCCCCGAATTGTCCCAAATTCCTTCTTACTGTGGTACATATAAAATATACTGGGGTCTCAGCAGTGGGTGAGTTGTCCATCTCCAATTCCATAGTAGAGGTGTCTTCTGTTCCATGAAACTCTTGAAGAAGGTTGGCCCGTGCTGTCATGAGCTCTACTGGATTCTGTCAATGCCCTCAGGCATCCCTGCTATTGTGCCATCCCATTCTGTCTCCATGGGGACAGAGGGTGGGAGTGCTGACCCTCCTGAGGTCGCTCTGTCAGAGCTCATGTCATAGGAGTCTCTTGTAGAGGGAAGGAGTCAATTTCTGTCTTCATGATCTGGGTTAGATTTTACATGGGGCACTCCCATAATCAAACCACAGTTCACCCTTTTCAGATGATCAGTC